>NC_086326.1:4668167-4743167 GCF_036172605.1 Pelobates fuscus
CTATGCTGGGTGGCCATGCCTGTCTGTCACTAGCCACACCTCTTATGTCTCTTGTGACGGTAGTCACCATCACCTGGGGTTTCATAAGGACATTTTATGTAGGACCCTGCTCTATTCCTAAGTTTTAATCACCATGTGTCCATTGTGGGTGCAGGGTGTGTGTGTAATGTGGTTGTTTAGGCCTAAAGGTTATTGTGCTCTCCTGTCTTGCTAATACTTGCAATTGACTAGGTGGATTTGGTTGTGGAGTCTGTACAGCGCCACCTGTTGGTTACAAGGATCTAGCAACCGCTGAATGCACTACCTGAATAGCAAGGATTGCTAATTTGCATATCCGGGTAGATTTGCATATTTCTAATTCTGCAGGCAAGAGAGATATGCTCTGTTAATTAATGTCTTCCCCATCCCTTTCTCAATATGTTATTATGCTATTATAATTTTCTGTATATTTTGTGACATGTTTTGGTTATTTGAATTTTATTATGTTTGTCACAGCAATGTATATGTACTGAACTTATGAGCTAGTCCAAAGTAAAATAAAGTATTGATATTTTAAGTAAAGGGTTGATACTTGCCCGGAAGAAGGACTGCAGTGGAATAGGCAGAGGGCACAATACCCAACTGGAAGGAGAGCTGCAGCATGGTCAGGTGGAAAAGCTTCAGAAGCCACAGCGCCTGGGGCAGAAGAGCATCAGTTTTCCCCAGTTCCAGCTAGGAAGCGATCCTGGGTGGTGGTACCCAGTGGGGGTACAGGGAGGTCCAATACATCTCTCTCCTATTGCATCCATACGTTTAATGCCCTACCGTTGCAAGCTAGAGGAGACTCACACCTATTCCACCTTTACTGTTTAAACAACCTTCAGAGTTATGATGCTCTGGAAAAGCAATATTCGTTGTCCAGATCATTCCAATACTCATGTCCAATAGAAGTCATTCCTAATACAACAATACCACAAGAATGTTTCGACCATGACAATAATGACATGGGAACAAATCTGTATTAATAGGTCGTCACCACTGACCTGTAAACCGGTCTCCGCGAGTTAAAAGAAACTCTCACAACACACGCCTTTTTCCGAATCAAAAATAGCACAGCACTAGGGAGATGATTTACGATGCTCAATCCCCTCTAAACAATGGGAGCATATCTTTAAATTATAAAAACAGCTGATCAAGTCATCCACCCATATCGGACAGCAGTATAAAACTGTTTATAGATGGTATATGGTACCTAGTACATGCTGGCGCTGTAATAATGAGGACGGCACGTATGGTGGACCTGCTGATCTATCCAACCTTTCTGGAACAGTGAACACGATATAGTTAAAGAATTGATGGGTTGCGAGATTCCCCTCTCGCCACAACAATATTTACTACTAGATCTACCCATAGAGATACCTAAATTCAAACTGAAAATGATAATACACCGAGCCGAGGTGGCGCAGAGGCTGATTGCACAAGCCTGGAAATCAACTATGGCACCGTCTCTTCGGCAGTTGCTCTCTGAATAAGAACCCCAAAGCTCTTATGAGAGGGGTCTGAAAAAGTTATTCCCCCTCATAATTTTATTTAAAATGTGGGACATGTGGGACTCATGGAGATTGGGTGCCAGATAAGACCTATGTTCCAGTATTATCACAAAACTGTGGTTGTGCGGTAACTCATAGGGCAACCTGTATTATTAGCTATAGCGGATTCCTTCAATGTTGTCGTGATACTCATGTTCTCATTGCTGTACGAACCTCGTATGCCTGATGAACGAGGCAATGATTTTCTGTATGTATAATGTACATTTTGTACTGTGTGTTGACAAACTACCTTCCCCTCCTCCCCACTTTTCCTTTCTGTAATCCTGATTATTTTGCAAAAAAAATCTAAAAAAATCTTAATGGAAAACAAAATGACTTTTCAAATCTTGAAATTGTATATTAGTCTTTATATTTTTTCATTGTATGAAACATTTACAAACATACACCTGAGTGTAAGCCAGGTTTTCTTGGGCGAGTTTCCCAGTAGTAGGTGGTTTCTTCTCTTTGACCTTTGGTTTTTCTGTTATTATTATTTATTATTTTTGCCATATATATAGCGCCAACAGATTCCGTAGCGCTTTAGAATACTGTTGCTACATACTTCACAATCTTTGGTACATTTTTTTTAATTTTTCATCATGAAGTGGAATTTACCGTTTAGTCTGTCTTCGATGTCTTGTGTTGATGGCCTTCCCTATTTTCGTGAATTGGCATTTTGAACTTGCCCAACGAGCTGATTAATTACTGCCATTTGAAATGTGTTGTGTGTAACCACCTTTAACTTTCTCTGCTTTCGATCTTGATCATTTATCATAAACCTGTTTACAATTGCGACTTCCAGCAGCCAAAAGAACATTTTCCTCCACCATTTCATCGACTTTCGCAGTGTCCTAACTACCACAGTAGTGGTCTGCTCTGCCCACAGCACCCATTTAGTTGGTGTATTCTGAAATAACTACTGGCTTTGACATCGTTACTAAATTGCCTTTGGCAACTACACTGTTGAACACATGGATACAATTCTTCTTATCCCACTGGTATGCAATGACCTTGTGCACCTTTATTGTTTTACTCTTTATTTTCTGTGGCAAATCTTTGCGGTTGATCATAATTGTGCCAGTGGTGTGGATCCCAAAGTACAATAGTCCTTTGTAAAATCAGTCTGTAAACACATAATAATCTGTTCCTTAAACCATTGAAAGTAACATATCGCACTGTAACGGACCGTTTCAGCAGAAAAGGGTAAAAATCCGTTTAGGCGATAATCCCCTTTTCACAGACAGGCACAGCTACTGCAGAACATCAAAACTCACGAATTCGGATATAAATGAATGCATCAAACTCCCGAACTGCATACAAGGGAATAAGGTAGCACTCCAAACTGGAACCTCACGAATAGCTGCTAGCAGATGAACAGGAAAAGCAGACATCAGCTTACACTCCTAGCAATCAATCTCCAACAGCATACAGTGAATCCCCCCAAGAACGAGACAAGGCTCTGTGTTGAGGGTCAAGCAGTGGTCTGTTTATTGAGGGCTACCTGCCCCTGTATTTATGCAGGTCTCCCACCTGGTGGACACTACCCTAGGGGACCAAATGGAAGACTGTAACAAAAGACAGACATTTAACATTTCAGGACAAACAGAAGTAAAACATCCCCACAATGCATCTTGGTTTCCTCCCTTCTGCCCTGGAGATAATTGGAGAAGTAATCCAATTATCTCCCAGCACAAAGACAAAACTCCATTACACATGTGGGGACACAAAACAGACTATCACTTTAAAATACATAAATACACATTTTATACACAAAACACAGACATGTAACATATCCCCAGATAGCTCAGGTCTGGGTGCACATTATTAGGTGAATGGCACCCAGACTACACGAATACAGTTTTAGTCGCCATGGAGCCAAAGTCTTTAATCATACGAATAGGCTCCATGGCATAGCTATCTGGGTGTCAGGGTACCTGTGGTCTCTACCTCCGAAAGAGGTAGAGACTTAGCAGTTCCTTCATCCGGACGGTCTGATGGCTTCCTTCCTCGCGGTCTATCCGGTCGTGCAAAGCAGGCCGCGAGGGAGTGACTGCCTTTTACAGCATCACGTCCGGAAGTACGTCAGGACGCTACCGGAACGACCTGTCAGTCAAGTGCTGCAGGACCAATCAGGACGCCTCAGAGGCGTGGTTACTTTTCGGAACAGGGTATTTAATGGAGCTTCTCTCGTCAGCTCATTGCCCTCTCGTGGTTCTAGCTTGTTCTAGTCACTCAGTGCTTGTGTTCTGCTTATCCCCTTTGGTTTTGACCCGGCTTGTTTATTCTACTCTGCTTACCTCTGTATCCTTGATTCGGCTTGTCTCTCGCTCTCCCGTCTTCTGTTACCCTCGACCTCGGCTTGTCTTTGACTATTCTCTCAGTACTACTTACGTTAGTCCGGCCATTCTAAGGTCCGGTATACGTATCTGGCTACTGTTTGTACGCTGCGTGTTGGATCCCTGTCCCGATCCTGACATTACGACAGGGCCAATGGATCCTGCAAGTACAAACAGTCAGCTTGCTTCTCCTGATCCTAGGTTTGAAGCCATGGATCACAGAATGGATCAGATGGCACTTGCGCTACAGGCACTATTATCTCGTGCCAATAACCCACCAGAGGAGATACGTAATACCCCTATTTCTCCTGTCAGTTCAGGTTTAGAGGTAGCCACAGTGGGTGCTTCTTCTCGCATTACCCCCCCAGTACGCTATGGTGGGGCGCCTGAGAAGTGTCGTGGTTTTTTAAACCAAATTAGTATCCACTTTGAATTGCAACCTCGCTCCTATCCTACAGATAGGGCAAAGGTAGGATTTATTATCACCCTACTTATTGAGAAGGCTCTGAGATGGGCCAATCCACTATGGGAGAACGATAACCCATTAGTATATAACTATAACGCATTTGTAGCTGCTTTTAGAAGAACATTTGACCCTCCAGGTAGAAAGGTTAATGCAGCCAGATTACTGTTGCGCCTGAGACAGGAGAACCGAACACTTGTGGATTATGCACTAGAGTTCAGGTCTCTGGCGTCAGAAGTCAAGTGGAACGAGCCGGCGTATATGGATGTATTTTTGAATGGCCTATCTGATGTAATCCTTGATGAGGTTGCTACTAGAGAACTCCCTGAGAATTTAGAAGATTTAATTTCGTTCATCTCTCGTATAGATGAACGATTAAGAGAGAGACAGAACACTCGAGAGAGGAATCGGAGACCTTCTTTTAGGTTAGCTCCCTCTTTTCCAAGTCCTGACTCCACGGTATCTTTGCTTCCTGAACCTATGCAGATAGGGTATACCCGCCTCTCTGAGGAGGAAAGACAGTACAGAAGAAGAGAGGGTTTGTGTATGTATTGTGGAGCCAAAGGTCATTTACTCTCGAACTGTTCTAACCGTCCGGGAAACGCTTGCACCTAAGTCTCTCTAGAGGACAGGCCTTGGGTGTTTCTATTTTGTCCTCTACTCCTAATTATAAAGATCACAGGCTTCTTCTACCAGTTTCCTTGACTTGGGAGAGGGAAGTAGTAAGGGCTATGGCATTGATAGATTCCGGTGCTGCTGAGAATTTTATTGACCAGGCCTTTGCGAGTAAAAACAACATCCCAACCCAGCTAAGGGAGACACCCTTGGCCGTTGAGGCCATAGATGGTAGACCACTACTAGACCCTGTTATCTTTCGTGAAACCATACCCATTGATTTAAATGTTGGTATCCTACACGTGGAGAATTTATCTCTTATGCTCATTTCGTCCCCTTCCGTTCCCATAGTTCTAGGGTACACATGGTTGAAGAAACATAACCCTATTATTGATTGGGAGTTAGGGGAGATACTCTCGTGGGGCCAGGGCTGCCAGGATAGGTGTGTAGCGGAACGCAGTAAGCCTGTCCTGCAAAATGCCTGTGTGACTGTAATTGTTATATTTTTACCTATGTTGAAATTGCTATTCGCCTATGTAATATGTGGATTGTATGTTATTCGGTAGTTTCCATCCGTACTATATACTTATGGAAACTACCGAACGGAGAGACCACCCCGGAGAGAAGTGTGCCAGCAATTAAGGTTTACATTCTCTCCAAACCGCAAGTTAACCGGCTCATTAACAGTGTGTCTGGGTGGCCGCCATTCGGCATGCGTACACGTGGCGGCGGCCATCTTACGCATGAAAATCTCAGCGGTGTTTTGTCGTCGAGTGTCTGGAACTCAAATCGGACACTCAAACAACCAAACACCGCTGAGACCTCCAGAGCTCCGTAACTGCCGAACGGAGAGAGTTAACGAATCCCCATTCGGTAGTTACAAAGTACCGAATGAGGGAATCACGATCTAGGGGAATTAAAGTATGGATGGCAGTTATAAATGTCTGTTTTAACTGCCGAACGGAGACCGACCGCAGGGCCCATTCTCATGGAACCCTTTTCGGATACCAACTCGTGTGCGGTCGGTCAAACTTCACCTTCCTGTAACTGCCGAACCACTGGTCCGATCTGGGTGAATTTTGGATATTATATTCACCCAGATCAGGGCTACCTAGCGGTACCCTAATATTAAGGATATGTGATGGTTTAGGGGTACATCCAAGTTTGGGGTAAAGTACTGTACAAGTTAAGGGGATTATGACGCTCTCTGAGGGGAGGAGATGTGTGGGAGGTAACAAGCACTGCATTGGTTACTGTCATAATTACTGTAGTTCCCTCCCTTGCATGGGAGCAGGCTTTATAAGAAACCTTGGAATAAACGATTGTCAGTTCTACTCCTGAAACTGTGTGTCGTCCAGTTATTGGGAGTGCTGTGGGGATATTTCTGTACCTTTTTACCTGCTGGAAACTCTGCTGTGGATTTACTAATGACTTGTTCCTGAGCCTTCCTTGGATCTAAAGTGGAGAATAGCTGCGAGAAATCAGCTCTCCGCTACATTGGTGGCAGCGGTGGGATCCAGACTCACAGAGGAACAAGGATTAATGGAGATTGACCTTTCTACGCTAAAGAGAACCACATTGAAAGACCTTCTAGAAGCGAAAGGTGGTTCTGCCAGCAGCAAATCCAAAGCAACGCTTATCACCGAAGTAATGGCAGAGTACAGAGCAGAAGAGGTCCAGGCCACGGAACAAAGACCTGAAACAGAACAGGAGGAGTTCCAAAGGCACTTACAATTCAGACTGGCCTTTTATGGGGAAAACCCACCAACAGAGATCATCTCTAAAACAATGACAGAGGTGCAGGAGTTTGTGATGAGAAATAGGAGACCACAAACACCGGAAAGAAGTGCAGCAGGAGCTGTGACACAAGAGGGTAAGCCCAAAATTCCCTATCAAGCTTTTAAAACGTATGTGGAAGCAGAGGAGGATATAGATGCCTTCCTCCAAGACTTTGAGAGACTGTGTACGCTGCATAACATACCAAGGGAAGAGTGGGTACCCATATTAGCAGGACGGCTGTCAGGAAGGGCAGCTGAAGCTTACCGCACTGTGCCTGATATTGAAATTAGGAACTATAACCGGGTAAAAGAAATTATCCTGGCCCGGTATGCAATAACAGCAGAGGCATACCGGAGGCGCTTCAGGGAATTGAAAAAGGCGGACAAAGATTCGCACGCAGAGTGGGCTTGCCGACTAGAAAGGGCAGCTCTTGGGTGGATGCAGTCCAGTAAAGCGCGGTCCATGGAGGACTTGTTACAAATGCTGCTGTTGGAGCAGTTTTATGAGGGGATATCCTCAGAACTACAGGAATGGGTGAGGGATCGCAACCCCACCACCCTCACTGAGGCTGCCAAAAAGGCAGATGATTTTATGGACGCTCGCAGACAGACCAAGGCAGTGAGTACCAAACCTGCCATGCGGCCACTAGGGGGGAATTCCTTCTCTCCTAACCCTCAACCCCCACCAAGACAACTCCCTCCACCAGCACCAGCAGCAGCACAGCAGAGATACCGCACACCTGCTTCTGTGCAATGCCACCGATGCCAGAAGTGGGGACATTTCCAACGAGAGTGTCCACAGTCTAGAGACCGCAACACCTGGATCCGACCAGGGCCTCCACCACCACCACCGAGAGCAGCCGCGCATCACTACCAAGATGAGGTACCACTTCCCTACAGCTCTGCCGTTCCAGTCACGACTGTGGAACAATGGGAAGTGCTGCATGAGGCCAATCCCTTACAAGCACAGGCGGATAATCGACAGCACCATAGGCAGACCGTATATCTCGAAGGGAAGCCTATGCAGGGGCTCAGAGACTCGGGAGCCACCATCACCCTGGTGCAAAGTCATTTGGTTTCGGACAAAGCCAAACTGAATAAGACTGTGGCTGCAGGGGGAGCCGTGTATCGGCTAGACACAGCCCGGGTACATTTGCATTGGGGTGCGGGGTTTGGGAATGTGGAAGTGGGACTAATGCCGCAATTACCTGCTGAGGTGGTCCTAGGGAATGATCTGGGCAAACTCACCTCCGCCTTTGAACCACAAACTACTGAGGAAGCACACCCAGTAGTCACCAGGCAACAGGCCCGCACCCAGCACAACAACACCGCACTGCCGGAGGTCCAGGTAAGAGATTCCTCCCCTTCCCTAGACTGTATGCCGTGGGCCCCTCCTGACGAGTTTGTAGCCGAGGTGATCACTGACCCTACCTTACAAGTATATCGAGACAAGGTCACCTCTATCCAACCTGGGGCGGAGGGGGAAAGATTTGTATGGGACAGGCAGTTATTATACCGGGAAACAAGTAAAGAGATAGCTGGGTCAGAACCCATAACTGCAAGACAGCTCGTGGTACCGCAGAGGTACCGAACCGAATTACTCCGGATAGCGCACGATATTCCGCTATCCGGACATTTGGGGGTCAGCCGTACCAGATATCGGCTGACCCAAAGTTTCTTCTGGCCAGGGATTAGCCAGGAGGTGCGCAGGTATTGTAACACCTGCGATACGTGCCAGAGGGTAGGAAAGAGGGGGGATAAGCGTAAGGCAAAGCTGCACCCCCTACCCATAATTGAGGAACCCTTTCATAGGGTTGCAGTAGACATTGTAGGCCCCTTCCGGAAGCCTAGCCCATCAGGCAAACGGTACATTTTGACCGTAGTGGACTACGCCACTCGCTACCCCGAGGCGGTAGCCTTAACTAATATCCATGCAGAGACGGTGGCTGAGGCGCTGATGCAGATTTTCTCCCGGATGGGGTTACCCAGGGAGATCATCTCGGATCAGGGCACTCAGTTCACGGCAGAGGTCACCCAACAGCTCTGGAAGTTCTGTAAGATTAAGCCCATCATTAGTGCCCCGTACCACCCCCAGACTAATGGGCTCTGCGAACGGTTCAATGGCACCTTAAAACAGATGCTCCGAACCTTCGCAGAGACCCACCGAGACTGGGAAAAATTCCTGCCGCACTTACTGTTTGCTTACAGGGAGGTGCCGCAGGAATCTACGGGATTTTCTCCCTTTGAACTGCTATTCGGGAGGAGAGTAAGGGGACCCCTGGACTTGATTAGAGAACACTGGGAGGGAGACCGTAGCGCTGACGGCACCCCTATTGTACCATATGTGTTGGCCCTCCGAGATCGCCTGGAAGCTCTCACAAAGACGGTAAAGGAAAACCTACAGGCCGCTCAGACGCGTCAGCGCACCTGGTACGATAGAGGCGCCAGGGACCGTAGCTTTCAGGTCGGACAGAAAGTTTTAATTTTAAAACCTGTCCGACACGATAAGCTACAGGCCGCCTGGCAAGGCCCTTATAAGGTGGTAGAGCAACGGTGTGACACCACGTATATAATTGGCCACTGCGCAGGGAATGGGGGGCGACGCATGATCCATGTGAACATGCTGAAGCCTTACCAAGAGCGATCAGAGGAGGTGACAGCTATCTGCGCCCCCACCTCTGAAGAAGGCGACAGCCTACCCCTCCCCGATCTGTTAGAGGACGGACAGATGGCTGGGGATTTAGGAGCAGTTGTACTGGGGGATCGGTTAAGCCCACAGGAGCGTATCGAGGTACAACAACTACTGCAAGAAAAGCAGGAGACCTTTTCTAATGTACCTGGATACACCCCTCTGGCTACCCACCGAGTAGAAACCCCTGGCCAACTTCCCATGCGCCAGACTCCGTACCGCATCCCTGAAGCGGTACGGGAGAATATGCGCAAGGAAATTGAAGAGATGATTCAGTTAGGAGTCATTGAGCCCTCCGATAGCCCCTGGGCCTCTCCAGTAGTCCTCGTACCAAAGCGGGACGGCACGACCCGTTTTTGCGTGGACTACAGGAGATTGAATGAGAAAACCGTATCCGACGCATACCCGATGCCGAGGATAGATGAGTTACTAGACCGGATGGCCAGGGGTCAATACCTTACCACTATTGATTTGTGTAAAGGGTATTGGCAGATTCCCTTGGCCCCGGACGCCATCCCTAAGTCCGCCTTTGTCACCCCATTCGGCTTGTACCAATTTAAGGTCATGCCGTTTGGGATGAAAAACGCGCCGGCTACCTTCCAACGGATGGTGGACCGCCTCCTAGATGGGTTCCAAGACTATACCTGCGCGTATCTCGATGATATTGCCATATTTAGCGATACCTGGCAGGAACACTTGGCCCATATAGGAGCGGTTCTAGACAGGATCAGGGAAGCTGGCTTGACCTTAAAACCAGCGAAATGTAGCATTGGGATGGCCGAGGTACAGTACCTGGGCCACCGAGTGGGCTGTGGTAAACAAAAACCGGAACCAGCCAAAGTAGAGGCAGTAGCACAGTGGCCTACCCCGAAAACTAAAACCCAGGTATTAGCCTTCCTAGGGACAGCAGGGTATTACCGGAAGTTTGTGCCCAATTATAGTGCCCTGGCCAAACCCCTCACTGACCTGACCCGTAAAAACCTTCCCCGCCAAGTAACCTGGACCCCGGAGTGTGAGCAGGCATTCCAACACTTGAAAGATGCACTTGTTAATGCCCCTGTCTTGGCCGCTCCCAATCCAACTAAACGTTTTCTTGTTCACACAGACGCTTCTATGTTTGGATTGGGGGCAGTACTGAGCCAAGTCGGGGCCGATGGCGGAGAACACCCCGTGGCTTACATCAGTCGCAAACTTTTACCTCGGGAAGTAAGCTACGCCGCCATCGAGAAGGAATGCCTGGCTGTGGTGTGGGCCTTGAAGAAATTACAACCCTATTTGTATGGACAGGCTTTTTCTTTGCTCACGGATCACAACCCGTTGGTCTGGCTGAACCGGGTGGCTGGGGACAATGCCAGGCTGCTGCGCTGGAGTTTGGCGCTGCAGCCCTTTGACTTTAACATTCAATACCGCCCGGGTAAGCAAAATGGGAACGCCGACGGGTTGTCACGACAAACTGATCTGGAGAAATAATCCGTGAGCACCCCGGTCATCCCCAAGCCGATCCGTGTGGGATCAGACTGTGTATGCCGGCTTGTGGGCAAGGGGGAGCAGTGTAGCGGAACGCAGTAAGCCTGTCCTGCAAAATGCCTGTGTGACTGTAATTGTTATATTTTTACCTATGTTGAAATTGCTATTCGCCTATGTAATATGTGGATTGTATGTTATTCGGTAGTTTCCATCCGTACTATATACTTATGGAAACTACCGAACGGAGAGACCACCCCGGAGAGAAGTGTGCCAGCAATTAAGGTTTACATTCTCTCCAAACCGCAAGTTAACCGGCTCATTAACAGTGTGTCTGGGTGGCCGCCATTCGGCATGCGTACACGTGGCGGCGGCCATCTTACGCATGAAAATCTCAGCGGTGTTTTGTCGTCGAGTGTCTGGAACTCAAATCGGACACTCAAACAACCAAACACCGCTGAGACCTCCAGAGCTCCGTAACTGCCGAACGGAGAGAGTTAACGAATCCCCATTCGGTAGTTACAAAGTACCGAATGAGGGAATCACGATCTAGGGGAATTAAAGTATGGATGGCAGTTATAAATGTCTGTTTTAACTGCCGAACGGAGACCGACCGCAGGGCCCATTCTCATGGAACCCTTTTCGGATACCAACTCGTGTGCGGTCGGTCAAACTTCACCTTCCTGTAACTGCCGAACCACTGGTCCGATCTGGGTGAATTTTGGATATTATATTCACCCAGATCAGGGCTACCTAGCGGTACCCTAATATTAAGGATATGTGATGGTTTATGGGTACATCCAAGTTTGGGGTAAAGTACTGTACAAGTTAAGGGGATTATGACGCTCTCTGAGGGGAGGAGATGTGTGGGAGGTAACAAGCACTGCATTGGTTACTGTCATAATTACTGTAGTTCCCTCCCTTGCATGGGAGCAGGCTTTATAAGAAACCTTGGAATAAACGATTGTCAGTTCTACTCCTGAAACTGTGTGTCGTCCAGTTATTGGGAGTGCTGTGGGGATATTTCTGTACCTTTTTACCTGCTGGAAACTCTGCTGTGGATTTACTAATGACTTGTTCCTGAGCCTTCCTTGGATCTAAAGTGGAGAATAGCTGCGAGAAATCAGCTCTCCGCTACAAGGTGTTTAACCCCTTAAGGACACATGACATGTGTGACATGTCATGATTCCCTTTTATTCCAGAAGTTTGGTCCTTAAGGGGTTAAAGGACCACTCTAGTGCCAGGAAAGCATACTCGTTTTCCTGGCACTAGAGTGCCCTGAGGGTGCCCCCACCCTCAGGGACCCACTCCCGCCCCGCTCTGGAAAGGGGAAAGGGGTAAAAACTTACCTTTTTCCAGCGCTGGGCGGGGAGCTCTCCTCCTCCTCTCCGCCTCCGTTCCTCCCTGTCGGTTGAATGCGCACGCGCGGCAAGAGCTGCGCGCGCATTCAGCCGGTCACATAGGAAAGCATTCATAATGCTTTCCTATGGACGCTTGCGTGCTCTCACTGTGATTTTCACAGTGAGAATCACGCAAGCGCCTCTAGCGGCTGTCAATGAGACAGCCACTAGAGAATTAGGGGGAAGGCTTAACTAATTGATAAACATAGCAGTTTCTCTGAAACTGCTATGTTTATAAAACAATTAGTTAACCCTAGCTGGACCTGGCACCCAGACCACTTCATTAAGCTGAAGTGGTCTGGGTGCCTAGAGTGGTCCTTTAAGCAAGGTTTCTCCCTTAGCTAATATTAACTTACCGGAGAATCCTACTCAGTTCACAGAAAGACAAATACCAGACCTTTACCTAGACTTAAAGGCAGTATTTGACAAGAAGAATGCCGATTCTTTGCCGCCACACAGGTCATTTGATTGTAAGATTAAGCTTTTACCAGGGACGATGCCTCCGAGGGGCCATGTATATCCTTTGTCTGTTCAGGAAAACTCGGTTCTAGAGGAGTATATTCGGGAGAATTTAGAAAAGGGATTCATTAGGAGGTCTTCTTCTCCGGCCGGGGCTGGGTTCTTTTTCATTAAGAAAAAGGATGGCACGCTGAGACCTTGTATCGATTACCGAGGCTTGAATAAAATAACTGTCAGAAATGCCTATCCTATCCCACTGATTACCGAGTTATTTGATCGTCTTAAGGGCTCCAAGATCTTCACCAAGTTAGATCTTAGAGGGGCATACAATTTGGTGAGAATCCAGCATGGTCACGAGTGGATGACGGCATTCAATACCCGGTATGGCCACTACGAATACACGGTTATGCCATTTGGACTTTGCAATGCTCCTGCAGTATTTCAAGATTTGATTAATGAGGTACTTAGGGAGTTTCAACATGATTGTGTTATTGTTTACTTGGACGACATACTAATACACTCTAAGGAGATTGAGACTCACCATAAACAGGTCAGAAAGGTATTACACAAACTTCTGCAACATGGTCTATACTGCAAATTGGAGAAATGCAGTTTTGATCAGTCTCAGACAGACTTTCTTGGGTACGTGATTTCTGGGGAAGGTTTTAAAATGGACCCTGGAAAACTCCAATCTATTTTAGACTGGCCTTTGCCCAAAGGACTCAAGGCTATCCAGAGGTTTATTGGTTTTTCCAACTACTATAGGCGCTTCATTAAGGGATACTCCTCTATCATTGCGCCTATTACCAATATGACCAAACAAGGGGCTGATACTAAGGTCTGGTCTAAGGAGGCTCTTGTTGCTTTCAAGACTCTCAAGGAACTTTTTGCCTCGGCTCCCATTCTAGTTCATCCTGATACGACTCTGCCTTTCTTGCTCGAGGTCGATGCCTCTGAGACAGGAGTTGGGGCTGTTCTATCTCAAAGGTTAGGGGTGGATAAACCGTTACACCCTTGTGGTTTCTTCTCTAAGAAATTATCTGGGCCTGAGAGCAGATATGACATCGGGGAGAGGGAACTGTTAGCGGTCATTAAGGCTTTAAAGGAGTGGAGACATTTACTGGAAGGGACATTACACCCTGTTACTATATTAACGGATCATAAGAACTTGTCTTATATTGGGGAGGCTAAGCGCTTATCCGCCAGACAGGCTCGCTGGTCCTTGTTCCTCACTCACTTTAATTATGTACTTACTTATAGACCTGGTTCTAAGAACTCTAAAGCCGATGCTTTGTCTCGTCAATATGAACCATCCACTATAACTGAACCAGTCCTGTCCTCCATAGTTCCTAAGGGTAATATCATCGCAAACACGAATCTTAGGATTCACTCTCCATTGCTTTCCGAGATCATGAAGTCTCAGCATTTGGCACCCAAACAGACTCCTGGGGATCGACACTTCGTTCCTGCCACTCTCCAACTGGAGGTGCTACGCTGTCTCCATAACAGCAAACTGGCGGGGCATCCGGGCATCCGCAAAACATATGCTCTGGTCTCTAAAGATTTTTGGTGGCCTGACTTACGTAAGGATATTAAAGAATTCATAGGGGCATGTGAGGTTTGTACCAAGACTAAGCAACCTCATTCGCTTCCATGCGGATTTCTGCATCCTTTAGAGGTCCCTGAAAAGCCATGGTCCTGTTTGGCTATGGACTTCATTGTTGATTTGCCTATCTCTAAAAAGCAGACTGTTATCCTCACTGTGGTGGACAGATTTACTAAGATGGCTCACTTCATTCCCTTACCTAAACTCCCATCTTCGCCTGAATTAGCGGAGATATTCGCTAGGGAGATTTTCCGTTTGCATGGGATACCTTCCCAAATTGTCTCTGACAGAGGCTCCCAATTTGTTTCCCGTTTTTGGAAATCTTTCTGCTCCCAACTAGGCATCAAATTGAATTTCTCCTCTGCCTATCATCCTCAGTCCAATGGAGCTGCTGAACGTACTAACCAAAAAGTTGAACAATATTTACGTTGTTTCGTTTCTGAACACCAGGACGATTGGGTCGGTTTGATTCCTTGGGCGGAGTTTGCACATAACAATCTCATTTGTGATTCTACGCAGTCTAGCCATTTTTTCTTGAATTATGGCTTCCATCCTTCCATCCTTCCTTCGGAGTCTTCTTCTCAAGGGGTACCGTCGGTGGATATTCATGTTGCCAATTTAAGGAAGTTGTGGGATCAGACTCGACAAATCCTTCTGCACAATTCCATGCTGGTTAAAAAACACGCTGACAAACGTAGAAGGGCAGCACCGGTGTTTGTTCCAGGCGATAGAGTATGGTTAAGTACTAGAAACATTCGGTTAAAGGTGCCGTCCATGAAGTTTGCTCCTCGATATATTGGACCTTACAGGGTACTGTCTCAAATTAACCCAGTTGCGTATTGTTTAGCGTTGCCTAATGCCTTACGCATTCCGAATTCATTTCATGTTTCCTTGCTAAAACCACTAATATGTAACAGGTTCTCCTCCACAATCGCCCCTCCTCGCTCTGAGCAAGTGGAGGGTCAGGAGGAGTATGAGGTCAATTCCATCGTTGATTCTCAAGTCTCCCGAGGGAGACTGCAGTATCTGGTCAATTGGAAGGGTTATGGTCCTGAGGAGAGAAGTTGGGTACCTCAGGAGGAGGTGCATGCTCCCCGTCTTCGCAGGGCGTTCCACTCTCGCTTCCCTTCTCGCCCTGGTGTCTTCCGCCCGGTGGGCGTATCTGAGAGGGGGGGTACTGTCAGGGTACCTGTGGTCTCTACCTCCGAAAGAGGTAGAGACTTAGCAGTTCCTTCATCCGGACGGTCTGATGGCTTCCTTCCTCGCGGTCTATCCGGTCGTGCAAAGCCGGCCGCGAGGGAGTGACTGCCTTTTACAGCATCACGTCCGGAAGTACGTCAGGACACTACCGGAACGACCTGTCAGTCAAGTGCTGCAGGACCAATCAGGACGCCTCAGAGGCGTGGTTACTTTTCGGAACAGGGTATTTAATGGAGCTTCTCTCGTCAGCTCATTGCCCTGTCGTGGTTCTAGCTTTTTCTAGTCACTCAGTGCTTGTGTTCTGCTTATCCCCTTTGGTTTTGACCCGGCTTGTTTATTCTACTCTGCTTACCTCTGTATCCTTGATTCGGCTTGTCTCTCGCTCTCCCGTCTTCTGTTACCCTCGACCTCGGCTTGTCTTTGACTATTCTCTCAGTACTACTTACGTTAGTCCGGCCATTCTAAGGTCCGGTATACGTATCTGGCTACTGTTTGTACGCTGCGTGTTGGATCCCTGTCCCGATCCTGACACTGGGTTACTACAGTTCACATAGATTGTGATACAAATTCAAAGTCCCGAATAAGAACCAGGGGGCTGGAGGCTCAGCGGTGCCTGCACGCAAAAGTGTCCGCTTATAGTGCAGGAGAGCCGGGCAGACAAGCGCTGGCTGCCCGGGGAGCTCCAGAACACCGCCATCGTGTGGCGGCTAGGTGTAAACGCGACCACCCAGTAACAATCAATTAAGCTGCAGTTAACCGCAGCTACTGGGTGGTCAATTGCCGGCACACGCTTGTTAACCAGCGGTTAACCGCGGCTTCAGGGAGGTCAAAAGGAGGCAACCGCCAGCTTCTGGGGGGCCCATTAACAACGCCGGCCGGCTTCCCACGGCTCTGGGGAGGCTGAAACGAAGCTGATTGTTCGGTAGATAGAATCTACCGACCGGCTGTGCAGAAAGGGAAAAATAAACCTTTCTGCACAGTAAAATTAACCCTTTAGCTGCCGGTCCATAATCCAGAGGCAGCAGGCGGGCAACCAGGCTCCTCCAATACAATGTGGCGAGATTGGTTTCGTCACACGCACAAACAAAGGACAATTCTCCTGGTAAATGGAAAGTCAGGGTGAACTAAACTCTCTGCAGTAGGTTTGCCAAAAAAGAGAACAAATGCTACAAGGTAACCAGCTCACTATCACATAAGCAGTAAATTTGAAGTTTCTATTTGGTGGGCTTCTGTGGACTGTTACATTTCCATTCCATACCTTGAATTCAACAGGGCTTTCATCTCCTGCTCTATTCCCCCCAGGTATAAATAGTTCACTGCAATCTTTGTTTATGTAGTCTGCCTCACTTTTTATTTTACCGCCACTCGCTCTAGCCATCATTGGCTGCTGCGGGGGTGGAGGGCACAAATGGAGCATCCAGAGATTTTGCAAGAATCTATTTCTAGAAAACAGTAAAGATGGGAATACGATTGAGCCAATTTTGGGAGAAAAACTCTTTCAACTGATTTAGAATTTAGAGCCATATTTATTATAACACCCAGAAAGGCTTTTAGTCCAGTCAACTTCCCTCCTTCCAATTGTTCCAAATGGAGGAGGACATTTTTGTATTTTTTCTGTGGCTTATCTGTTCGTTTCAGCGACTATTTGATTCAGTAGCTGGTCAGTAATTTCCTTTTCACACGTACCGTTTGGGATTTAAATTCCATGTTTGGGAACTGTAAGATCTTGGAAAATTAGTATTTGTCACATTTTCAGCAGGCATGTCTTTATCCTGAACATTTTTATTTTCATCAAAACATTTTCATCTTCTGTGTCACTTGAATTACTGTGGTAATAACCATCTTCAACACTGAAATCACCCTGTTTAAATATTCTGGCTAACTCTCCCTCAGCATAAAACTTACGCGTTGGGCATTCGTGTTGTTCGCCACATTCGGACTCATGAAAATGCATGTGAATGCAATTAGTGCGAACAGGCACCTTTGCGCACATTTGGTACCTGGCGTTTAGACCATGAGGAGCCAGGCAAGGCTAGGCAGAACAGGGACATGTGAGTGTGCGGGTAGTGTATAGAGAGGAATGTGGTAAAGTAGTCCTGGGACAGGGGGTGGAGTAGTAAAGGGGTAGATGGGTGGAATGGTATAAATAGATTGCCATCTTAGAGGATAGCAGCCATCTTAATTATCAGTTGGTAACAGCTTCCCGCCCTCCCTCCCCTTATTTATTTTATTTGAACACAGAGCATCTATCAATATGGCACTGAGGAAGACTTTCATGTCGAAACGTGTATGCTGTATATTTTTTATTGCTGTATGACTTTGTGCTGTAGTGTATATTTGTTTATTACACACTGCTTTATATATGTCCAGTTTTTCGTTTTTCAATAAATTGCTTTTGAATTATATACTTCACCTGCCGGTCTTACCTGTGGACACCTAACAAAGCCAGTACTGGCACCTTGAGGCTATTCACATAGAGCCTGGCACGTCTCTATATTTGTGAGTTAAACCCATTCATTGTACATTGTATTGTTACAGATTACACTATGTATTTTTTTATCAATTTCTTTTTAGAAACAGTATTCCTGTACTAGCGAATATATTGCCTGATACTGTTAAGTATATGTCAAAATAATTATTTTCCTTCCACTCCAACACAGGGTGCTGTGTATACTAATAGTGGTTTTACCTCTATATGCTTCTGTTAATTTATGTTTTAAGGTGAAAGGAAAAACATCTTAACTGCACGTTAACCCACTGTGTGATACAGGGCCGGTGCAAGGATTTTGCCGCCCCCCCCCATGTGACATCACAATGCCCCACCCATGTGATCTGCCATATGAACTAACGCCAGTGCTGCACACAGTGTGTGTTTACATTAAAAAGCCTGCAGGGAACGGCTATAGACACCAGAACCACTTTATTAAGCTATAGTGTCCCTTTAATGTGAGGTAAATTAGAGATTAGTGTCACTAATAATATACTAGATTGCCTACTTACAACCAGATGAGGATGGTGATGGGCTCTGGCTGCAGTCTGGCTCCACTGGTCTGGTGTAGAACAGGATCTCTGGAGGCTGTTTGCAACTGTGGTCACAAAATTCAATGTTCTGGGAGAACGGGAAGCAGCTCCATTTTTTTGGGGCCCCTTACACAGCTCAAGGTCTGGGCCCCAGGGCCTGACGGTGAGTATGCCCATAAGGCCCACTCATAAGTCCACCTATATGTTCCACCCATGAGTTCGCTCACAGGGAGTGGAGTGTGTAGGGGATGTGTTTTGTGTTATTGTAGAGGATCTAATATGTGTGCTTATGGAATGTAGTGTATAGGGATACCAGTTTGTGTAGGTGATGCAGTGTGTTTGTGTGTAGTGGAAGCAGTGTGTTTTTGTGTATAAGGGATGTATTGTGTGTTTCTGGATGTGTGTAAGAGATGCATTGCGTGAATCTGTGTGTGTATGCATAAGGGATGCAAGGTGTGTGTCTGTATGTGTGTGCATGGAGTGTGTGTAAGAAATGCATTGTGTTTCTGTGTGTATGTAAGAGAAGCAGTGTGTGTGTTTGCATGTGTGTGTAAGGGATGCATTGTGTGTTTCTCTGTGTGTAAGGGAAGCATGTTGTGTTTCTGTATATGTATAGGGATGCATTGTGTGTTTCTGTGTATGTATAGGGATGCATTGTGTGTGTGTGTGTGTGTGCGTGCAGTGTGAAAGAGCTCCCTATCCTGCCCCCTGTCCTATAGAGCTCTCCCTTCTGTCCCTTAGAGCTCTGCCCTGCCCCTTAGTGGTCTCTCCTCTCCTTTCCCCTCACCCCACCCTCCCCTAGCGGTCTCTTCTCACACCCACCCACCCTCCCTCCCTGTGTTCTTCTCACCCCCAACCCTCCCTGTGTTCTTCTCACTTCCCCCGTGTTCTTCTCACTTCCCCCCTCCCCATGTTCTTTTCACTTTCCCCCTCCCTGTGTTCTTCTCACCTCCCCCTCCCTGTGTTCTTCTCACTCCCCCCTCCCTGTGTTCTCCTCACCTCCCCCTCCATGTGTTCTTCTCACTCCCCCTCCCTGTGTTCTTCTCACTTCCCCCCTCCCCGTGTTCTTTTCACTTTCCCCCTCCCTGTGTTCTTCTCACCTCCCCATTCCTGTGTTCTTCTCACTCCCCCCTCCCTGTGTTCTCCTCACCTCCCCCTCCCTGTGTCTTCCTCGCCTCCCCCTCCCTGTGTTCTTCTCACTTCCCCCCTCCCCGTGTCTTCCTCACCTCCCCCTCCCTGTGTCTTCCTTACCTCCACCTCCCTGTGTTCTTCTCACCTCCCCTTTCCCTGTGTTCTTCTCACCTCCCCCTCTCCCTGTGTTCTCCTCATCTCCCCTTCTCCTCACACCCTCTCCCTGTGTTCTTCTCACTCTCCCCCCACCCCTGTGTTCTCCTCATCTCCCCTTCTCCTCACACCCTCTCCCTGTGTTCTTCTTACTCCCCCCTTCCTTTGTTCTTCTCACCTCCCCCCTCCCCGTGTTCTCCTCATCTCCCCTTCTCCTCACCCCCCTCCCTGTGTTCTTCTTACTCCCCCTCTTCTTCTTACTTCCCCCCCTTCTTCTTACTTCCCCTCCCCTTCTTCTTACTCCCCCTCCCCCTTCTTCATACTCCCCCCTCCCCTCTTCTTTTTACTCCCCCTCCCCCTTTTCCTCTTAATCCTCTCCTCCCCCTGTTTTCTTCTTACTCCCCCCTCCCCTCTTTTTCTTACTCCCCCCTCTTTTTCTTACTCCCCACCCTCTTTTCTTACTCCCCTCTTATTCTTACTCCCCCTTCCCTCTTCTTCATACTCCCCCCCTCCCCCCTTCATCTTACTCCCCCCTTCCCCTTCTTCATACTCCTCCCTCCCCTCTTCTTTTTATTCCCCCTCCCCTCTTCTTCTCCCCCTTCTCTTACTCCCCCTCCCCCTGTTTTCTTCTTTCTCCCCCTCCCCCTCTTCTTCTTACTCCCCCTCCCCCCTTTTCTTCTTACTCCCCTCCTTTCCCTGTTTTCTTCTTACTCTCCCCTCTTTTTCTTATTTCCCACCCTCTTTTCTTACTCCCCTCTTATTCTTACTCCCCCTTCCCTCTTCTTCTTACCCCCCCTTCTTCTTACTCCTCCTCTCCCTCCCTGTGTTCTACTCACCTCCCCTTCCCTGTAGCGTGGCTGAGCTCCTCTTTGGTCTGCGGTACAGGAGTTTCTGTTTCCTGTACCCAGCCAGACTGACAGGAAGTGCACACTGAGGCTGCCTAGTTCACCTTATAGGAAGCGCCGGCCCTGGTGTGATACCTATACACCAACTGGTTTCCAGTATTAGCTTTGTTTCATGTTTGTTTGTCTGTGTGTTTTGTCTGTTACAGGTTGGTCGCCCAGCGGGTTGTGTGGGAGCCCAGCGGGCATGTGGACACCCAGCAAGCGTGGGTATTAGGGTCAGAGGGAGCTCGTTATATTAGTATCAGGCAGAGCTCACTGTATTAGGATCAGGGGAGCTCATTATATTAGGATCAGGGGGAGCTCGCTATATTAGGATCAGGGGAAGCTCGCTAAATTATGGTCAGATAGAGCTCGTTATATTAGGGTCAGAGGGAGTTTATTATATTAGGGTCAGAGGGAGCTCGTTATATTAGCATCAGGCGGAGCACGCTATATTAGGGTCAGGGGGAACTCACTATATTAGGGTCAGAGGAGCTTGCTGTATTAGGATCAGGGGGAGCTCGCTATATTAGGGTCAACGGGAGCTCCCTATATTAGGGTCAGAGGGAGCCCGCTATACTATGGTCAGTGGGAGCTCGCTCTATTATTGTCAAGGGGAGATCGCTATATCAGGGTTAGGGGGAGCTCGCTATATTAGGGTCAAGGGGAGCCTGCTCTATTAGGGTCAGGGGGAGCGTGCTATATTATGGTCAGTGGGAGCTCGCCATATTAGGATTAGGGGGAACTCGCTATATCAGGGTCAGGGGGAGCTCCCTATATCAGGGTCAGAGGGAGCTCGCTATATTAGGGTCAGAGGGAGCTCGCTATATCAGGGTCAGGGGGAACTCGCTATATTAGGGTCAGAGGGAACTCTCAATATTAGGGTCAGAGAGAGCTCGCTATATTAGGGTCAGGGGGAGCTCGTTA
Organism: Pelobates fuscus; assembly: GCF_036172605.1. Taxonomy (NCBI): domain Eukaryota; kingdom Metazoa; phylum Chordata; class Amphibia; order Anura; family Pelobatidae; genus Pelobates; species Pelobates fuscus. The sequence goes on from NC_086326.1 coordinate 4,689,862, forward strand.
TATTAGGGTCAGAGGGAGCTCGCTATGTTAGGGTCAGGGGGAGCTTGCTATATTAGTATGATGGGGAGCTTGCTATATTAGGGTCAGGGGGAGCTCGTTATAATATGGTCAGGGGGAGCTTGTTATATTATGGTCAGAGTGAGCTCACTATATTAGCATGAGGGGAGCTCGCTATATTAGGGTCAGAGGGAGTTCGCTATATTAGAGTCAGGGGAGCTCGCTATATAAGGATCAGGGAGAGCTTGCTATATTAGGGTCAGAGGGAGATCGCTATATTAAGGTTGGGGGAGCTCGCTATATTAGGGTCAGGGGGACATCGCTATATTAGGGTCAGAGGGAGCTCATTATATTAGCATCAGGTGGAGCTCGCTATATTAGGTTTAGGGGAGCTCGCTATATTAGGGTCAAGGGGAGCTCGCTATATTAGGGTCAGGGGGAACTCACTATATTATTGTCAAGGGGAGCTCGCTATCTGGGGATCAGGGGGAACTCGCTATATTAGGGTCAAGGGGAGCCCGCTATATTGGGGTCAGGGGGAGCTTGCTATATTAGGGTCAAGGGGAGCTCGCTATATTATGGTCAGATAGAGCTCGTTATATTAGGGTCAGAGGGAGTTTATTATATTAGGGTCAGAGGGAGCTCGTTATATTAGCATCAGGCGGAGCACGCTTGTAACGGACCGTTTCAGCATATGAGGGGTTAAAATCCGTTTAGGCGATAATCCCCTTTTCTAGAGACAGGCACAGCTACTGCAGAACACCAAACTCCCGAGCTGGATACGAAATAACACTCCGAACTGGAACAGCTGAACAAGAAAAAAAGCATACAGTCGGCTTACACTCTTGGCAGTCAGCTTACAATCCAATCCCCCCCAAGAACGAGACGACACTTCATTTTGAGGGTTAAGCAGGAACTCAAGACTGGGACACCCAGTCTGGCTTTTATTACCAACAAGTACATACAGGACACTCCCAGGGGGAGGATGAAATTAACCAATCACATGGATGTACCTCCCACACATTTCCTCCCCTTAGATTAACACTTAACACAATTATACCGTACACCTTTTTCCCCAATTCCTGGATGTACCCCAAATACATATGCTACACCTCCAAAACAGGTATCCCCTGATAGCCCTTATTCAGGGGGACAACATATGCAAGAATCAGCCCATTCGGATAAATGGTTCAGGAGTTATGGGACTTTAAAGTATTGACCGACCGCATGGGTAAAGTATCCGAAAACAGTTCCATGCATTTTGGCCCTGCGGTCGGTCACAAACAGGTGAATGAAACATACGAATTACTGGTGTTATAGAGACTAAGGGGAGTTCGTATGAATCCCCTAGTTCGTACGTTTCTTTCTACCGAACGGCGGGCCGTTCGGTAGTTTCCCCACGAAATCCTGGAAGTCTGGAGGTCTCAGGGGTGTTTGCCTAGTCGAGTGTCCAATTTCAGTTCCAGACACTCGACGGCAAAACACCGCTGTTCGGTAGTTAAAGATGGCCGCCGCCACGTGTTGGTTTCCTGAATGGCGGCCACCCAGAGGACAAAGACCACACTGCACTGATTGCCAATTACCCGTTTGCAACATTGTTGCAAACGGTAATTGGAGGCACACTTAGTCCTGGGTGGTCTGGTTGTTCGGTAGTTTCCTCAATACAAGGAATGGAGTGATTCTACCGAACAATCAGATGAAGGCTGCATATATATATAACCCAGGTTAACTGCATACATAAATACATATACAATATACAGGCAGTACAATAGGATATGCTTCACAGTCTTAAAGGGACAGTAGTCCCAAAATGTCCATCGCTGATTTTAAAGGGCCAGTAGCAGCAATATAAATTAGTACATGCCCAAATATAGTCTTTAAAGTGCAATATGTCCAGGGGCCATAGTCAGCGGGCAGGAGGCTAGCAGCCAGGCTTCTCCAGCCCACAGTGGCGAAGTTGGTTTCGCCACAATTCTCCCCTTTACCAATTAGACTAAAAGGGTATCTGACCTCCTGCCGGTCAGTGCCCTGGTTAGTCCAGCAACCCACCCACAGAACAGAAGTAGTAGAGCAGCCCACCCATAATAAACAGTTACCACACCTGGGTGAGGGAGAATTTTGTCCAAGTTCAGGTGCCTCCCCACGGCTGTGTGAGAGACTGATATGCTGTCTTGGTGGGTTGCTGAGGGGGCAGAGACCAGCGGTACTCTGTCCTGTTGCCAGCACTACCACGGGAGTAGTCTGGTGGGAGCCTGGCTGCTGGAGACCGACTGTCTCCCCTTTAGGTATATCGCTCTGTGGCTGGGGGACAGGACCGACCGTCCCTACCCCTGGGGCTGTAAGTGCAGAGACTACGGTCCCATCTGCACAGATGTGGGGCTTAACATCTCCCCTTGGTGGGTTAGGCTGCCGCTGGAGAGAGGGTGTAACAAGCTCCTCTCTCTGGACGGTAAACTGCCGCTGGGGAGGGGGGTTAGCAGGCTCCTCTCCTTGCCACTCTCTCTGCTGGTGGAAAGGGGGACCAGCTGTCTCCCCTTTCATTCTCTTGTCCGGCTGCTGGGGTGCGAGACTGACTGTCTCTGCTCCCTGCAGGACACACTGCCGCTGGGGAGGATGGACGACACCATCAGCTCCCTGGGGTACACACTGCCGCTGGGGAGGAAGGACGCGGCTCTCCTCTCCCTTTGCTTCACACTGCCTTCTTGGCATATCACGTTGCTGCTGGGGGGCAGGAACAACAACCTCTGCCCCCTGTAACTCAGCCTGCCGCTGGGGAGGAAGGACTGCACCTTCGGCTCCCTTGGACACACACGGCTGCTGGGGAGGATGGACGACACCATCAGCTCCCTGGGGCACACACTGCTGCTGGGGAGGGAGGACGCTGCTCTCCTCTCCCTTCACTTCACACTGCCTTCTTGGCATCTCACTTTGCTGCTGGGGGGCAGGAACAACAACCTCTGCCCCCTGTAACTCAGCCTGCCGCTGGGGAGGAAGGACTGCACCTTCGGCTCCCTTGGACACACACGGCTGCTGGGGAGGATGGACGACACCATCAGCTCCCTGGGGCACACATTGCCGCTGGGGAGGGAGGACGCTGCTCTCCTCTCCCTTCACTTCACACTGCCTTCTTGGCATATCACTTTGCTGCTGGGGGGCAGGAACAACAACCTCTGCCCCCTGTAACTCAGCCTGCCGCTGGGGAGGAAGGACTGCACCTTCGGCTCCCTTGGACACACACGGCTGCTGGGGAGGATGGACGACACCATCAGCTCCCTGGGGCACACATTGCCGCTGGGGAGGGAGGACGCTGCTCTCCTCTCCCTTCACTTCACACTGCCTTCTTGGCATCTCACTTTGCTGCTGGGGGGCAGGAACAACAACCTCTGCCCCCTGTAACTCAGCCTGCCGCTGGGGAGGAAGGACTGCACCTTCGGCTCCCTTGGACACACACGGCTGCTGGGGAGGATGGACGACACCATCAGCTCCCTGGGGCACACATTGCCGCTGGGGAGGGAGGACGCTGCTCTCCTCTCCCTTCACTTCACACTGCCTTCTTGGCATATCACTTTGCTGCTGGGGGGCAGGAACAACAACCTCTGCCCCCTGTAACTCAGCCTGCCGCTGGGGAGGAAGGACTGCACCTTCGGCTCCCCTGGACACACACGGCTGCTGGGGAGGATGGACGACACCATCAGCTCCCTGGGGCACACATTGCCGCTGGGGAGGGAGGTCTGCAAACCCCCTGGCCCACTCTGATTCTCGCACTGCTTTCTTCACACACTGTATTAGCTCCTCTGAGAGGTTGGGTCCGCATAAAGCCAGCACCGCGGTGACCTCTCTGTCATACGCCTCTTGAGTGTAGCTGGGTGCCATGCTTGCTCTGCTGCAGTTGGTTCCTTGTAGATAGGGGCGCTGTACGGGTACTGGCGTTGCCCTCACTTTGTAATCCAGGAATGGTGTTGTCTGTAGCTGTCCCTCTGGTTGTAGGAACGATCCCACCGCTGCCACCAATTGTAACGGACCGTTTCAGCATATGAGGGGTTAAAATCCGTTTAGGCGATAATCCCCTTTTCTAGAGACAGGCACAGCTACTGCAGAACACCAAACTCCCGAGCTGGATACGAAATAACACTCCGAACTGGAACAGCTGAACAAGAAAAAAAGCATACAGTCGGCTTACACTCTTGGCAGTCAGCTTACAATCCAATCCCCCCCAAGAACGAGACGACACTTCATTTTGAGGGTTAAGCAGGAACTCAAGACTGGGACACCCAGTCTGGCTTTTATTACCAACAAGTACATACAGGACACTCCCAGGGGGAGGATGAAATTAACCAATCACATGGATGTACCTCCCACACATTTCCTCCCCTTAGATTAACACTTAACACAATTATACCGTACACCTTTTTCCCCAATTCCTGGATGTACCCCAAATACATATGCTACACCTCCAAAACAGGTATCCCCTGATAGCCCTTATTCAGGGGGACAACATATGCAAGAATCAGCCCATTCGGATAAATGGTTCAGGAGTTATGGGACTTTAAAGTATTGACCGACCGCATGGGTAAAGTATCCGAAAACAGTTCCATGCATTTTGGCCCTGCGGTCGGTCACAAACAGGTGAATGAAACATACGAATTACTGGTGTTATAGAGACTAAGGGGAGTTCGTATGAATCCCCTAGTTCGTACGTTTCTTTCTACCGAACGGCGGGCCGTTCGGTAGTTTCCCCACGAAATCCTGGAAGTCTGGAGGTCTCAGCGGTGTTTGCCTAGTCGAGTGTCCAATTTCAGTTCCAGACACTCGACGGCAAAACACCGCTGTTCGGTAGTTAAAGATGGCCGCCGCCACGTGTTGGTTTCCTGAATGGCGGCCACCCAGAGGACAAAGACCACACTGCACTGATTGCCAATTACCCGTTTGCAACATTGTTGCAAACGGTAATTGGAGGCACACTTAGTCCTGGGTGGTCTGGTTGTTCGGTAGTTTCCTCAATACAAGGAATGGAGTGATTCTACCGAACAATCAGATGAAGGCTGCATATATATATAACCCAGGTTAACTGCATACATAAATACATATACAATATACAGGCAGTACAATAGGATATGCTTCACAGTCTTAAAGGGACAGTAGTCCCAAAATGTCCATCGCTGATTTTAAAGGGCCAGTAGCAGCAATATAAATTAGTACATGCCCAAATATAGTCTTTAAAGTGCAATATGTCCAGGGGCCATAGTCAGCGGGCAGGAGGCTAGCAGACAGGCTTCTCCAGCCCACAGTGGCGAAGTTGGTTTCGCCACAACGCTATATTAGGGTCAGGGGGAACTCACTATATTAGGGTCAGAGGAGTTTGCTGTATTAGGATCAGGGGGAGCTCGCTATATTAGGGTCAACGGGAGCTCCCTATATTAGGGTCAGAGGGAGCCCGCTATACTATGGTCAGTGGGAGCTCGCTCTATTATTGTCAAGGGAAGCTCGCTATATCAGGGTTAGGGGGAGCTCGTTATATTAGGGTCAAGGGGAGCCTGCTCTATTAGGGTCAGGGGGAGCTCACAATATTAGGGTCAGGGGAGCTCACTATATTAGGATGAGGGGGAGCTCGCTCTATTAGGGTCAGAGGGAGCTCGCTATATTATGGTCAGTGGGAGCTCGCTATATTATTGTCAAGGGGAGCTCGCTATATCAGGGTCAGGGCGAGCTCGCTATATCAGGGTCAGGGGGAGCTCGCTATATTAGGGTCAGAGAGAGCTCGCTATATCAGGGTCAGGGGGAGCTCGCTATATTAAGGTCAGAGGGAGCTCGCTATATTAGGGTCAGAGGGAGCTTGCTATATTAGGGTCAGTGGAAGCTCGCCATATTAGGATTAGGAAGAACTCGCTATATCAGGGTCAAGGCGATCTCCCTATATCAGGGTCAGAGGGAGCTCGCTATATTAGGGTCAGAGGGAGCTCGCTATATTAGGGTCAGAGGGAACTCTCTATATTAGGGTCAGAGAGAGCTTGCCATATTAGGGTCAGGGGGAGTTCATTATATTAGGGTCAGAGGGAGCTCGCTATGTTAGGGTCAGGGGGAGCTTGCTATGTTAGTATGATCGGGAGCTTGCTATATTAGGGTCAGGTGGAGCTCGTTATAATAGGGTCAGGGGGAGCTCGTTATATTATGGTCAGAGTGAGCTCACTATATTAGCATGGTGGGAGCTCGCTATATTAGGGTCAGAGGGAGTTCGCTATATTAGGGTCAGGGGAGCTCGTTATATAAGGATCAGGGGGAGCTTGCTATATTAGGGTCAGAGGGAGATCGCTATATTAGGGTCGGGGGAGCTTGCTATATTAGGGTCAGGGGGAGATTGCTATATTAGGGTCAGAGGGAGCTCGTTATATTAGGGTCAGGGGGAGCTTGCTATATTAATATGATGGGGAGCTCGCTATATTAGGGTCAGAGGGAGCTCGTTATATTAGGGTCAGAGGGAGCTCGTTATATTAGCATCAGGCGGAGCACGCTATATTAGGGTCAGGGGGAGCTCGCTATATTAGGATCAGGGGAGCTCGCTATATTAGGGTCAGAGGGAGCTCGCTATATTAGGGTCAGGGGGAGTTCACTATATTAGGGTCAGGGGGAGCTCGCTATATTAGGGTCAGAGGGAGCTCGCTATATTAGGGTCAGAGGGAGCTCTTTATAATAGCGTCAGGGGGAGCTCGTTATATTATGGTCAGAGTGAGCTCACTATATTAGCATGAGGGGAGCTCGCTATATTAGGGTCAGAGGGAGTTCGCTAAAATAGGTTCAGACGGAGTTGGTCAGGGGGAGCTCGCTATATTAGGGTTAGAGGGAGCTTGTTATATTAGGGTTAGAGGGAGCTTGTTATATTAGGATCAGGGGGAGCTAGCTGTTTCAGGGTCAGAAGGAGCTGGCTATATTAGGGTCAGAGGGAGCTTGTTATATTAGGATCAGGGGGAGATTGTTAAATTAGGGTCAGAGGGAGCTAGCTAAAGCTATATTAGGGTCAGGGAGAGCTCACTATATTATTGTCAAGGGGAGCTCGCTATAGCAGGGTCAGGGGGAGCTCGCTATATTAGGGTCAGCAATAAAACAGATACAAATAAACCATGGTGGTTGGTTTATTTGTATCCATAGTGGTTGGTTTATTTGTATCCATGGTGGTTGGTTTATTTGTATCCATAGTGGTTGGTTTATTTGTATCCATGGTGGTTGGTTTATTTGTATCCATGGTGGTTGGTTTATTTGTATCCATAGTGGTTGGTTTATTTGTATCTGTTTTATTGCTTCCACACATGTACATACCAGGAGGTCTCTGAGGAAGTCCTTTTGGATGAAACGCGTAGGACCTGGTACCATAACAGCTTATTTGTATACTTTTATTTTTAATTATTTTAAATAAAGAAGAAATATTTTTTACTCCACATCCTGAGTCATATTTTGCCTTCCTTGGAACAGGAATTGGTTTCACGCCCCCCATCTTCATCAGGGGAGGCATCCTTGGGCGCAAATTATTCATCGATCTTGTGAGTTATATTCTACACAGCGCACTTATACCTTACCATACTGTGTCGCACTATTGTTTCATTTTATTTTTCGTAGATCTACAGCTGTATCCTCATTTTGTATATATCTATTCTGTATTGGAGGGATTATTGCTGGGATATCCCTGGAGGAAGCTGTCACCACGGTCTATTAAGATAAGTGTTATATATTCACCTTTTGTTTTATGGGAAAGAGTGATCGTCCTTTTGTACTATATACATGACAGAAAGGTATCAGGGCTAATGTCTTGGTGCCACATACCACAGGACATGTTCAGAGGTCTTGAGTCTTGGGCCTCAATGCATCAGATCTGTTTTGACAGCACAAGGGGGACCTACTTGATATTAGGCGGGTGTTCTTAATGTTGTGGCTGATCAGTAAAAAGTTATCACCAGAGGGGTTTTGTATAACACTCCAAGATCCATTGAGAGATATGTGGAAGCTACATCCCTCCCTCTGCATTGGATTGAATGAAGATGCTTCTTTGTATGTTATAAATGGGCAGAAAAGCCGCCACATCAGCTAAGCTACGGGTGCCAAAAAGGTAGATCCCTGGATGTAGAACTCCAACTCCCATGATGCTTTGCATGCCTTTGGAATGCCTTTAGAATGACAAAGCATCATGGAAGTTGTAGTTTTAGCACATCTGAGCTAAACATTACACCAACGAATGGTTAACTGAATGTAATACAGAGTGAGGGCTGCGTTGTGCTCTGAGCACAGCTTGATACAGTCTTAGAACCCAGGATGATGTCATTCTCTCCCTTCCTATGTCATCAGTGAGTCATTTAGTCACGCATTGCAAGTGTTAAGAAAGAATATATTAGCATCATAGAAGTGCTGATAAAGAGAGCGGTTTATATTCACTCTGTGCACTCTGTAATATCACTGGTTTTATACATACAGTGATACCGATTTTATTTATTTTTCATGAGCAATTTAAACATTTTTTAAAAAACAATGACAAATAATTTTAGGTGCAATAATAACAACCAAATATTTGCAGCATTCTCTGGAATGGTTAAGTCAGTAAAGGGTTTTGTTTCTCTGTAATAAACCGTATGGATACGATGATGGTATCTGCTGAATGTTATTAAATGACTAAGGCAGAGTATGAGCAGATCAATGTGTATAAATAATTAAACAAACAGGAAATTAGCTGTTACTGGTCATAAATGGAGATACATAGTATCTCCAGCCTGGATTGTTAAAATGTTTAATGGTTATATCATAAGCAGTGAACTCTGTGCATTAATATCACATTAATATCCCATGGATCTTGACTGAGCGGCTGTAAAATTGCATTTTGTATTTTGATTTGAACGGATATCCATATTTTAGGATTAAAAAGAGCTACATTCTTCTCCACAGCGTTTTCTACCCACCTCTGCCCATTGACAGCACACCGTCAAGTAAAAGGGGCATTATACTCACCAGAACAATTCCAGCTTAATGTACAGTATACAGCTTAATGTACGATATACAGCTTATTGTACGATATACAGCTTATTGTACGATATACAGCTTAATGTATGATATACAGCTTAATGTATGATATACAGCTTATTATACGGTATACAGCTTAATGTATAGCATACAGCTTAATGTACGACATACAGCTTAATGTACGATATACAGCTTAATGTATGATATACAGCTTATTATACGGTATACAGCTTAATGTACGGCATACAGCTTAATGTACGGTATACAGCTTAATGTATAGTATACAGCTTAATGTACGGTATACAGCTTAATGTATAGTATACAGCTTAATGTATAGCATACAGCTTAATGTACGGTATACAGCTTAATGTATAGTATACAGCTTAATGTACAGTATACAGCTTAATGTATAGCATACAGCTTAATGTACGGTATACAGCTTAATGTACAATATACAGCTTAATGTACGGTATACAATTTAATGTACAATATACAGCTTAATGTACAGTATACAGCTTAATGTACGGTATACTGCTTAATGTATAGCATACACCTTAATGTACGGTATACAGCTTAATGTACAATATACAGCTTAATGTATGGTATACAATTTAATGTACAATATACAGCTTAATGTACAGTATACAGCTTAATGTACGGTATACTGCTTAATGTATGGTATACACCTTAATGTACGGTATACAGCTTAATGTACGATATACAGCTTAATGTACGGTATAAAGCTTATTGTATGGTATACACCCTAATGAATGGTATACAGCTTAATGTAGGATATACAGCTTAATGTACGTTATACAGCTTAATATACAATATTCAGCTTAATGTACGGTATACGATTTAATGTACAGTATACAGCTTAATGTACGGTATACAGCTTAATGTACGATATACAGCTTAATGTACGGTATACAATTTAATGTACAGTATACAGCTTAATGTACGGTATACAGCTTAATGTACAGTATACAGCTTAATGTACGGTATACTGCTTAATGTATGGTATACACCTTAATGTACGGTATACAGCTTAATGTACGGTATACAGCTTAATGTATAATATACAGCTTAATGTACGATATACAGCTTAATGTACGGTATAAAGCTTATTGTATGGTATACACCCTAATGAATGGTATACAGCTTAATGTAGGATATACAGCTTAATGTACGTTATACAGCTTAATATACAATATTCAGCTTAATGTACGGTATACAATTTAATGTACAGTATACAGCTTAATGTACGGTATACAGCTTAATGTACAGTATACAGCTTAATGTAGGATATACAGCTTAATGTACGTTATACAGCTTAATATACAATATTCAGCTTAATGTACGGTATACAATTTAATGTACAGTATACAGCTTAATGTACGGTATACAGCTTAATGTACAGTATACAGCTTAATGTACGTTATACAGCTTAATGTACAGTATACAGCTTAATGTATGGTATACAATTTAATGTACGGTATACAGCGTAATGTACGGTATACAATTTAATGTACGGTATACAGCGTAATGTAGAGTATACAGCTTAATGTACGGTATACAGCTTAATGTATGGTATACAGCTTAATGTACGGTATACTGCTTAATATACAATATACAGCTTAATGTACGGTATACAGCTTAATGTAGAGTATACAGCTTAATGTATGGTATACAGCTTAATGTACGGTATACAGCTTAATGTATGGTATACAGCTTAATGTACGGTATACTGCTTAATATACAATATACAGCTTAATGTATGGTATACAGCTTAATGTATGGTATACAGCTTAATGTACGGTATACAGCTTAATGTCAAATTTTATTATCTCAGCCATGGAGGCTGAGCTAGGCAGGGCCAGCCATGGTGAACTTGAGGCGGCATGCAAAAACAGTTGAGTAAAATCCCCTTTGTAAATGACCGCCATCACTAAGTACCATGCCCACTGCATATTTGTGTGTTTTACCCTTGTATTGTGTGGTCCCTCTGTGTTTCCCCGTGTATTTCTATGCCTTTCGTCTATATGCAGCAGCTCTGTAAAGTATAGAAGTGAAATGTATTGCTGTCTGTTTCTCTCCCCTGTCACAGCAGGGACACAGAGACACTGCCAGCTCAGATGCATTGTCCTTCCTCTCTCCCCCTTCAGCTTCTTGGGATTAAAACCCCTGTTGTTTTTGTGTTGGAGACCCCATGTAGGGGTCTGTGTCAGTAAAAACCATGTGTAAAAAAATAAACAGTCAGTCAGTGTTGTAATCTCCAGGACTGTGTGTCCAGTTAGTGGGGGAAAATTGGATGCCTGCTTGTTGTAAGGCTTCCTGAACGGCTGAAGGAAGGGAAATAGCAGAGCTAACTGGTTGGGTTACCCATGGTCCGCTACAATCTTCATCCCGGCAAGTCGACTGATGTATGTTAGAATGAGAATTTAAAGTAAATTTGAAATTTAAGATCAAAATAGCCAAATTGGAACCTGTAGCTGAAAGTGTCACAAATGATTTAATAGTATGAACAATTAAAACAAAATGTAATATCTTGATATAAGTTTTTATTTATGATATACCTTTTGATATTTTAAACGTTTATCCATAATATGAAATTATTTGGAAATGTTACCCAACGGTATTACATCAAGGCTTACATATTATTTGCATTGTATTCTCTTTCCTGGAAAATCCACCATTGGATAAAACACTAAAAATCACCTAAAATGTTTGTTAACCCACGTTTCATGTGATGTTTGGTTTTCGTTGAAATGTTTATTAAATATAGAAACATAGAAACATAGATATTTATTTATTGATCTGCAGATCGGAAGCACATTACAGATATATTGACTGACGGAGCCAATTAGTTCGAGAATAGCGGTAAATAGAGGCTGATTTCTACATTTATTGTACTTTTCACACCTCACAGACACATAATGGTTTAATATAATGAATATGTTAATATTAAAATTACTGGGAGGAGACAGTTACCTTCTAAATCTGTGTGGGTTTGCAAGCAATTTCTCACTAAAGATAATTGGGGGGAGACAAGCAGCTAATAGGATCTAATACGATTATTGTGGTGGGAGGCACATCGAATGGGGGGATGGGGCCTCCTGCATTATCTCTGTTCGTACCAGTAAGGATATGGTCTATACTTGTAAAGTACTACAGAATCTGTTGGTGCTATATAAATGGCAATAATAATAATAATATACTCTATAACCAGATTTACCTGGAGTTATGTATTAGTTGCGCAGAAGACGTGGAAAAATGTAAGTGCCTTTTCATGAACTATAGATTATCTGTGAATTGGGAATTTAGTGGGATTTATATAAAATCAGTAGAATTGTCCTCTGTATATGCTGATAGACAAACGGATTAATGGACAGACAGACAGATAAGTATTTGATCCCCTGCTGATTTTGAATGAAGAAAGGATCAGTCTATAATTTTAATGGTAGGTATATTTTAACAGTGAGAGACAGAATAAAAAAAAAAAAATCCCGAAAAACACATGTCAAAAAAGTTCTAAATTGATTTGTGTAGCGAAAGCCACTTCGCCACTGTGGTTTGGAGGGGGCTGCTTGCCCGCCTCTTACCCTGTGACTACGGTCCCTGGGCGATTTGGCCCTTTATGCACGGTATTTGGGCATACTGTGGGTTATTGGGCTGCCCCAGGATTATGGGCCCTCTCATCAGCCCATACGAAACTTAAACCCCATGGCGTTTGAACTGTGTTTGTGGCATCTAAACGCTGTTTGGATATGTTGAGCGCTCAGATCCAAGCCATCTGGGGATGGGTTGAATGTGGGGGTTCTGTTTAGTATAACAGGAGTTATGTATTTTTATGTCTTTTGGTGGTTGCTGGTAACATGTGCTTAATGGAGGCTGTGTTTGTCCCTGGATATAATTAAATCAGCTTCTCCATTGTCTCCAGGATAGAGGATTCTGGGGAACTAGTTTGAGCTTCTAAAAACCATGCTTCCAGAAGGTCAAATGCACATTTGTACTAACTTTTGAACCCCTGGTCCAATTCGTATGATATTTGAGTATGTTGTTCCCCCGAATGGATTGATTGTGTATATGTACTTTTATGCGAATGTGATGTATATTTTGGGAGTTATGAATGTTGTGTAAAAACTGTATTTTCCCTACCAAGGATAATTGTATTTTCCAGTGTGTACAGATAATTAGTTTACAGGTAGAGGGGAGGGCTATGTGTGGGATGTAACTATTGTGTGATTGGTTAATGTACGTTACTGTGTGTGTCCCTCCCCTTCATGGGAGCACCTAATAAAAAGGGCTGCAAGCTAGCAGCCAGAGAGTTCTATTTTTACCCTCAACTTGAGTCCTGTCTCTTATTGGGGGAATCTGCTACAAGGGATTGCTATGCTAGGCATATTCCCTTGCTATAATCACTGAGCTCTTGTAAGAGCTTGTTCCTGCTTCGTTCTGAAGGGAGATAGCTGCAGCCTGCGGTGCTTATGGTGTCTGGTGGAGTGCTTGGAGTCCTCTGGAAGCGCTAGGAGCATCTTTCAACGGAGGTACCCAGTCGGGGTGCCAGTTGATCCGTTACAATTTGCATGTCAATGAGTGAAATAAGTATTTGACCCCTTCGACTTATTACTTGTTGGCAATCACAGAGGTCAGACATTTCTTGTAGTTGGCCACCAGGTTTGCACACATCTCAGGAGGGATTTTGTCCCACTCCTCTTTGCAGATCCTCTCCAAGTCATTAACGTTTCAAGGCTGATGTTTGGCATCTCGAACCTTCAGCTCCCTCCACAGATTTTCTATGGGATTAAGGTTTGGAGACTGGCTAGGCCACTCCAGGACCTTAATGTGCTCCTTCTTGAGCCACTCCTTTGTTGCCTTGGCTGTGTGTTTTGGGTCATTATCATGCTGGAATACCCGTCCACGACCCATTTTCAAAATCCTGGCTGAGGGAAGGAGGTTCTCACTCAAGATTTGACGATATATGGCCCTGTCCATCGTCCCTTTGATGCGGTGCAGCTGTCCTGTCCCCTTAGCAGAAAAACACCCCAAAGCATAATGTTTCCACCTCCATGTTTGACGTGGGGATGGTGTTCTTGGAGTCATAGGCAGCATTCCTCCTCCTCCAAACACGGCGAGTTGAGTTATTATTATTTTATTATTTATATAGCGCCAACAAATTCCGTAGCGCTGTACAATGGGATGCCAAAGAGCTCGATTTTGGTCTCATCTGACCACAACACTTTCACCCAGTTCTCCTCTGAATCATTCAGATGTTCATTGGCAAACTTCAAACTGTACATGTACTTTCTTGAGCAGGGAGACCTTGCAGGTGCTGCAGGATTTCAGTCCTTCACGGCGTAGTGTGTTACCAATTGTTTTCTTGGTGACTATGGTCCCTTTTGCCTTGAGATCATTAACAAGAGTAGTTCTGGGCTGATTCCTCACCGTTCCCATGATCATAGAAACTCCACGAGGTGAGATCTTGCATGGAGCAAGAGATCGAGGGAGACTGACAGTTATTTTGTGTTTCTTCCATTTGTGAATAATCGCACCAACTGTTGTCACCTTCTCACCAAGCTGCTTGTTGGTGGTCTTGTAGCCCATTACAGCCTTGTGTAGGCCTACAATCTTGCCCCTGACATCCTTGGACAGCTCTTTGGTCTTGGTCATGGTGGAGAGTTTGGAATCTGATTGATTGCTTCCGTGGACAGGTGTCTTTTATACAGGCAACGAGCTGAGATTAGGAGCAGTCCCTTTAAGAGAGTGCTCCTAATCTCAGCTCATTACCTGTATAAAGACACCTGGGAGCCAGAAATCTTGCTGATTGATAGGGGATCAAATACTTATTTCACATGCATTTCTTATTTTTGTTATTCTATCTCGCACTGTTAAAATACACCTACCATTAAAATTATTGACTGATGATTTCTTTGTCAATTGGAAAACGTTCAAAATCAACAGGGGATCAAAAATTAGTTTCCCTCACTTTACCTATGCAATACACAGAGCTAAATACAATACAGAGATACCTATACAACACGTAGAGCTGAGTAAAATACAGAGAGCTGGGCACCATAGGGAGATACCATAACTACCCCGCACGGTCAGTATCACTGTGATGGATTACACAGAGTAGTAATGCAGAGATAACACAATAAATGTCTCTGTATAATGCTTCAACTCTCTCTATCTTCTTAGCCCTCTCTAAGCTATCACTGACATGATCCCATCTTCAGTAGTGCTCCGACCATAGATTTAGCTTTCTATTAAATATTGCTGCTGTTATGAAACATGTCAGTGTAACGAATGCTTGGTATTTCGTGTACCAGTTTGTTTGTATGCTCCCGAAAGGCTAGGGACTTAGTGATTATAGCCCGTGCATAAAATAAATCCAGCTGTGCATCAGTCACATACCCAGCATCAGTCGAGACTTGATGAAGGGTACAGGAATGTTTTATTCTGGACACATCAGGGTTACAGTCATACACACCCATAACACTCCCACAGCACGCCCCTGAATTTCTTAGTCACAATGACTGTGCATAAAAGCATGAAATATTAAATATACATAAAAACACATATACAACATAGAGGAACCCCCACAAATATTATATCCCCGGATAGCCTGGATCTGAGTGGTCAAGTTGTCTAAATAGCGCTCAGATCCTACGAATACAACCAAATAGCCCCCAGGTAAAAGTTTTAACCGACCGCTCATGAGGCGTCTGCCCAAATCAATTCCAGAGTTTTAGTGGTAGCGGTCGGGCATTTTCGGTAGTTCCAAACTGAACTAAAAGACGAACGGTTCCCCTGGCTCATAGGTAGCGTTTGTTTGCCTTGTTCGTATGAACAAACCTACCGAACAGCGCTTTCCTGGCTTGTCGTGGTCGCATGGTCGAGTGTCCGACTTAGAGTTCCAGACACTTGACGACCAAGTCCCGCTGCCTGCGTTTGTGCGACAACATGGCCACACAAGGAGAGCACTTAACTATGTGGTTTCTTTGAACTTAATGAGCCAGCGGGTGTCGGTGTTTGTTCGTTTTATCTCCCGAACACAGGGAAAGTAACTTGGATAATCCAGCATACAGTTTTGTCACTACTCCATTAGCTGTCAACCCACAGTGTGCACAGGGTTACCGATAGACTCCTTATTACACACAGTGTGCACAGGGTTACCGATAGACTCCTTATTACACACAGTGTGCGCAGGGTTACCGATAGACTCCTTATTACACACAGTGTGCGCAGGGTTACCGATAGACTCCTTATTACACACAGTGTGTGCAGGGTTACCGATAGACTCCTTATTACACACAGTGTGCGCAGGGTTAAACCAGCAGGATACTGATAGACTCCTTATTATACACAGTGTGCACAGGGTTAAAGCGGCAGGATACCGATAGACTCCTTATTACACACAGTGTGCGCAGGGTTACCGATAGACTCCTTATTACACACAGTGTGCGCAGGGTTACCGATAGACTCCTTATTACACACAGTGTGCGCAGGGTTACCGATAGACTCCTTATTACACACAGTGTGCACAGGGTTACCGATAGACTCCTTATTACACACAGTGTGCACAGGGTTAAAGCAGCAGGATACCGATAGACTCCTTATTACACACAGTGGGCACAGGGTTAAAGTGGCAGGATACTGATAGACTCCTTATTACACACAATGTGCACAGGGTTAAAGTGGCAGGATACCGATAGACTCCTTATTACACACAGAGTGCACAGGGTTAAAGCAGCAGGATACCGATAGACTCCTTATTACACACAGTGTGCACAGGGTTAAAGTGGCAGGATACTGATAGACTCCTTATTACACACAATGTGCACAGGGTTAAAGCGGCAGGATACCGATAGACTCCTTATTACACACAGTGTGCACAGGGTTAAAGTGGCAGGATACTGATAGACTCCTTATTACACACAGTGTGCGCAGGGTTAAAGCAGCAGGATACTGATAGACTCCTTATTACACACAGTGTGCACAGGGTTAAAGTGGCAGGATACTGATAGACTCCTTATTACACACAGTGTGCACAGGGTTAAAGCAGCAGGATATTGATAGTCTCCTTATTACACACAGTGTGCGCAGGGTTAAAGTGGCAGGATACTGATAGACTCCTTATTACACACAGTGTGCACAGGGTTAAAGCAGCAGGATATTGATAGTCTCCTTATTACACACAGTGTGCGCAGGGTTAAAGTGGCAGGATACTGATAGACTCCTTATTACACACAGTGTGTGCAGGGTTAAAGTGGCAGGATACTAATAGACTCCTTATTACACACAGTGTGCACAGGGTTAAAGTGGCAGGGTACTGATAGACTACGTATTACATACAGTGTATATAGGGTTAACCCTCTACGGTCCTATACTGGAATATATCCGCCTACATACTCCACCTCTTGCAGTCCATCTTTGGATATTCCCTGAAAAACACAGCCGAATGTTCACAAAGTACATGTGTGTAGGTAGAGGGTAACTGTGTATGGGCATAACCTTTACCATTGATAACCAACCATTTATTCCCAAAATGAAACACACTTGCACACTTGCTGTGGAGTAAATAGGCCACAGCTTTATTATAAATATATAAATATTAAAACTTTAACATAAACACTATATACATAATTAATCAGTAAATAGATATGCCAGTACCACCTTGCAAACCAAACATAACGTAGGTCAGATGCCCCTCCCCCCTCATTCCAACCAGCACAAGGCCATTTCTTGGGCCTTCCATTTCGTAATGCTAACCACTAGCCACTTATTGGCTCAGTGGGCACGTCCGTTATCCATAACTGTACCTAAGGTTAGGGGATGGACAGCCCTACCCACCCACTTTCCACGGCCTGCTGGTCCAACCCCGGTTGACAAGGGCCATATGCAGGGCCAGATTAAGAGCCCAGTGGGCCTGGTGCGGACAATTATGATGGGCCTAATTACAAAATCTTATCGACCAAAAACTCTAAAACAGTCCTACCTCCTAAGCGTCATGTATCTGATGGAGATGGTGTTGAAGGGAAACTCGTAGGATGCAGCTATGAGAAAATACATACCCTATGCTAATATCATGCTTTCATCTTTCAAGTAAACCCATATCCCCTAACATCAGTGTCGAGTAAAGCAGGAAGTCTATGGATGGGGTAAAAGGGTGGGCCACTGATACAAATCACATAACAGGAACTGCCGAAAGGGACGAACATACAGAAAAAGGGGCATGTCTGTGTCCCCATGTCTCCCAGTCCCTTAGTGTCTGTGTCCCCATGTCTCCCAGTCCCTTAGTGTCTGTGTCCCCATGTCTCCCAGTCCCTAAGTGTCTGTGTCCCCATGTCACTAGGACACTAGGGGACATTGAGAGACATTGGGATGCTGGATGACATGGGGGACACTGAGATGCTAGGGAACACTGGGAGACCTGGGGACACCAAAACTTAGAAACATAGAAACATAGAATGTGACGGCAGATAAGAACCATTCGGCCCATCTAGTCTGCCCAGTTTTCTAAATACTTTCATTAGTCCCTGGCCTTATCTTATAGTTAGGATAGCCTTATGCCTATCCCACGCATGCTTAAACTCCTTTACTGTGTTAACCTCTACCACTTCAGCTGGAAGGCTATTCCATGCATCCACTACCCTCTCAGTAAAGTAATACTTCCTGATATTATTTTTAAACCTTTGTCCCTCTAATTTAAGACTATGTCCTCTTGGGGATACTGGGAGACATGGAGAAATGGGGACACTGGGTGACTTTGGGACACAAGGGGACACTGGGAGACATGGGGCACTAAGACACTGTGATACATAGGGGACACTGTGATATATAGGGGACACTGGAGACTTGCTAAAGACCTGGGTGCAGGTTAAAATGTTGTGTTGTCCAATAAACCTGCTTATATCTATCAAAGTGAGTGCCTGAGATTTTTTATTTTGTACTAGGGGACACTGAGGCATTGGGAGACATGGGGACACTGGGAGACTAGTGGACTTTGGGAGACCAGGAAACACTGAGACACTAGGGACACTGGCACACTACGGACATTGAGAGACACTAGGGACACTGGGAGACATTGGGATACTGAGATACTAGGGACACTGGCTGGGAGGCATGGGGACACTGGGAGTCTCCTAGGTCTCAAAGTCACCCAGTGTCCCCATGTCTCCCTGTGTCCCCATGTCTCCCAGTGTCCCTCAGAGTCTGTGTCCCCGTGTCCCAATGTCACTAGGACACTAGGGGACACTTAGAGACATTGGGACACTGTGAGACACACGGACACTGAGACACTGGGGGAGACATGGGGACACTGAGATACATGGGGAGAAAGAGAATAGGGGATTCTGGGAGACTAGGGGACTCTCGGAGACTAGGGACACAGACACCTGGGACACTGAGAGACACCAGGGACACTGGGAGACATGGGGGCACTGAGAGACTAGGGGCCACTGTGTCCCTAGTATCTCAGGGTCCCCATGTTCCCCAGTGTCCCTATGTCTCCCAATGTCTCAGCATCAAATTTTTTTTTTAAATCAATGGGCCTATTGCCCTTGACCCTAATATAGCGAGCTCCCTCTGACCCTAATATAGCGAGCTCCCCTGATCCTAATATAGAGAGCTCCCCTTGACCCTAATATAGCGAGCTCCCCCTGATCCTAATATAGCGAGCTCTCCTGACACTAATATAGCGAGCTAGCCCAACACTAATATAGCGAGCTCCCTCTGACCCTAATATAGGGAGCTCCCTCTGATCCTAATATAGCGAGCTCCCCTGACCCTAATATAGCGAGCTCCGCCTGATACTAATATAACAAGCTCCCTCTGACCCTAATATAGCAATCTCCTCCTGACCCTAATATAGCAAGCTCCCCCTGATCCTAATATAGCAAGCTCCCCCTGATCCTAATATAGGGAGCTCCCCTGACCCTAATATAGCGAGCTCCACCTGATACTAATATAACGAGCTCCCTCTGACCCTAATATAGCGATCTGCCCCTGACCCTAATATAGGGAGCTCCCTCTGACCCTAATATAGCGAGCTCCCCTGACCCTAATATAGCGAGCTCCCCCTGACCCTAACATAGCGAGCTCCACCTGATGCTAATATAACAAGCTCCCTCTGACCCCAATATAGCGAGCTCTCCCTGACCCTAATATAGCGAGCTCCCCCTCGTCCTAATATAGCAAGCTCCCCTGACCCTAATATAGTGAGCTCCCCTGACCCTAATATAGTGAGCTCCCCTGACCCTAATATAGTGAGCTCCCCCTGACCCTAATATAGTGAGCTCCCCCTGACCCTAATATAGCGAGATCCCCTTGACCCTAATATAGTGAGCTCCCCCTGACCCTAATATAACGAGCTCCCCCCGATCCTAATATAACAAGCTCCCTCTGACCCTAATATAGTGAGCTCCCTCTGACCCTAATATAGCAGGCTCCCCTTGACCCTAATATAGCGAGCTCCCCCTGACCCTGATATAGCGAGCTCCCCTTGACAATAATATAGCGAGCTTCCACTGACCATAATATAGCAGGCTCCCTCTGACCCTAACATAGCGAGCTCCCCCGATCCTAATATAGCGAGCTCCCTCTGACCCCAAACCGTCAAAGATTCCCAGTCCAGTCCTCATGCCAACAGGCCAGGGTTTCGTCATTCCCAGTTCTGTTACAGCAATGATACAGGCACATCCTGGACCATAGCTTTGAAGGCTGGGCTGGGGACCATAGCTGTAGTGGGCACCCAGTAATCTGTTATCAAGATCCATGAATCTCGCGTGCTAGAGGTCTGCCACCTCCCATCCTATGGGAAATAAAGTCTCTAAATTGTACTTTTAACAAAGAATTTATTATAATGACCCATTTCTGTATTATCTGCAGGTAATATTTGAAATGTTTCCACAAGAGGGCGCAGAGAGCTCACTAGAAATCTAATGGCTGAATTCAGACATTTCCTGATCGGACGTGATTTAATAGGTCAAAATACATCAATTTCATCGACATAGTGTATTTAAATGGGTCTGTTAAAATCGACATATCTTTAATTGTATTATTTGTTTTGTACTGTTACGAGATTGTAAGCATGGGTGGTACTACACGTAATGGTCAAACCACGGTGTAATCAGTTTCCTGTTGCCTTTTACAAAATTATGAATAAAAAACATTGACATATGAATTGTATCTGGTGTACCTAACCCGATATTTAGGAAACAAGTTGTATTAGTAAATAACAGTAATATTAATTGTATTTTGTGATGAAATGCTATTTAAAGGAAAGCTGTCACCTCAAAACATTTTTAATATAATAATGCCTTTATCAAGGTTTTACAGTAAATAGATTGTGTGTTAAATAAAATACATGTAAAAAAAAACATGAGAAAACCCAATCCCTACCTTTTGTATATAAAAGGACCCTTTAGCCATGTACGTACTCCCTGGGTCAGACAGTGTTTGAAAACCTCTATATAGTCTCTATGGTCTCCCCAGCTTCGCTCCCAGCACAGAACAAGGGAAGACCCTAGCGACTAACCGTAGAGACCATAGAGAAAAACCGTAGAGACCAATGAGACTAACTATAGAGACCATAGAGACTAACCGTAGAGACCAATGAGACTAACTGTAGAGACCATAGAGACTAACTGTAGAGACCACAGAAACTAACTGCAGAGACCAATGAGACTAACTGTAGAGACCAATGAGACTAACTGTAGAGACCATAGAGACTGACTGTAGAGACCATAGAGACTAACCGTAGAGACCAATGAGACTAACTGTAGAGACCAATGAGACTAACTGTAGAGACCATAGAGACTAACTGTAGAGACCACAGAAACTAACTGTAGAGACCATAGAGACTAACCGTAGAGACCAATGAGACTAACCGTAGAGACCAATGAGAATAACCGTAGAGACCAATGAGACTAACTGTAGAGACCATAGAGACTGACTGTAGAGACCATAGAGACTAACCGTAGAGACCAATGAGACTAACTGTAGAGACCAATGAGACTAACTGTAGAGACCAATGAGACTGACTGTAGAGACCACAGAAACTAACTGTAGAGACCATAGAGACTAACCGTAGAGACCAATGAGACTAACTGTAGAGACCATAGAGACTAACTGTAGAGACCACAGAAACTAACTGTAGAGACCATAGAGACTAACCGTAGAGACCACAGAAACTAACTGTAGAGACCATAGAGAAAAACCGTAGAGACCAATGAGACTAACCGTAGAGACCAATGAGACTAATCGTAGAGACCAATGAGACTGACTGTAGAGACCACAGAAACTAACTGTAGAGACCATAGAGACTAACTGTAGAGACCAATGAGACTAGATGTAGAGACTATAGAGACTAACTGTAGAGACGACAGAAACTAACTGTAGAGACCATAGAGACTAAACGTAGAGACCAATGAGACTGACTGTAGAGACCATAGAGACTGACTGTAGAGACCATAGAGACTAACTGTAGAGACCATAGAGACTGAATGTAGAGACCATAGAGACTGACTGTAGAGACTATAGAGACTAACTGTAGATACCAATGAGACTAACTGTAGAGACCAATGAGACTAACTGTAGAGACCATTTAGACTGACTGTAGAGACCATAGAGACTAACTGTAGAGACCATAGAGACATACTGTAGAGACCATAGAGACTGACTGTTGAGACTATAGAGACTAACTGTAGAAACCATAGAGACTAACTGTAGAGACCATTTAGACAGACTGTAGAGACCATAGAGACTAACTGTAGAGACCACAGAGACTAACTTTTGTTTATTTCTTTCTATACTCAATGAAACAATTATTGTTTTAAAACAATTTTCAGGTTACGGGTGTCTTAAAGCCTTAAATATATATATATATATATAAAACCGTTAGTAAATCAGGAGAGTGATATACAGAACAATATTATCAATTCTTGAAAAAGAAAGCTTTGCTCTGCCTCACCCCCTTTATTTGAGTAATTATTAGGATTTATCAACAGGTCCATCGATTAAACTCCATTAACGTGTAAAGTGTCAGTAATTGGCGTGTTTGTCGCAGTAACATTCTGCGGGATTGGATGATATTTTGGGAGACCAACCACAGTTTTAGAAGAAGAATACTATTAATTCGATATTCAGTTATTGTGGCCCAGAGGTTTCTCTAGAAATTAATTTTGAGGTATAAATATGGCCCCGTTGAATAATTAACACCAGATTAACTCATTCTTCACATTATGAGTTTACAAACAATGAGAAGATTTCCTCTTTAAAACTCAGGCTCTTACATTTTGACCTAAATTGTCATTTCCCCACAAATCATTATTTAATGACTACATGAATGGCCCATGCGTCTGCTCATTGCCCTATTGTAACAGTGATTTAAAACACCTGCTGGATTAGCCTTTCTGAAGCTTCAGCCCTTGAGAGAAATGCTCTACAACAGCACCTCACTGTGGTTTGATAGGAGAAACGCAAGTCATTTAGTTGAGTATGGGGAATGTTGCATACAGAAGGCAAATGTCAGGCATTTGCTTGAACCTTAAAAGGACACGCTAGGCACCCAGACATTCAGCTCATTGAAGTGGTCTGGGTGCAAGTCCCATGTTCCTTAACCCTACAGAGGTTTCTGAGAAACTGCAATAATTACCTCTGATGGTTAACCCAGCTCTACCAGAGAGCCACTAGAGCAACTTCTTGAATGGAAAACGGACATTTGGTCCGGTATCCGACGCTGGACTTGAATAATGCTTTCCTATGGGCAAATCCTACAGCAAGCACGTCCATTGCTGCACATCTGCATTACGTCTCCTCGGCCACTGGGTGGGTTTATATTATTAAAGAGACACTCCAGGCTCCCACACACGTTAGGTGCACTGAGTAGGTTAGGTTACAGTTAGTTATACTGGGTGGGTTTATATTATTAAAGGGACACTCCAGGCTCCCACCACACGTTAGTTGCACTGTGTAGGTTAGGTTACAGTTAGTTATACTGGGTGGGTTTATATTATTAAAGGGATACTCCAGGCTCCCACACACGTTAGGTGCACTGTGTAGGTTAGGTTACAGTTAGTTACACTGGGTGGGTTTATATTATTAAAGGGACACTCCAGGCTCCCACACAAGTTAGGTGCACTGGGTAGGTTAGGTTACAGTTAGTTATACTGGGTGGGTTTATATTATTAAAAGGACACACCAGGCTCCCACGGACGTTAGGTGCACTGTGTAGGTTAGGTTACAGTTATACTGGGTGGGTTTATATTATTAAAGGGACACTCCAGGCTCCCACACATGTTAGGTGCACTGTGTAGGTTAGGTTACAGTTATACTGGGTGGGTTTATATTATTAAAGGGACACTCCAGGCTACCACACGTTAGGGTTACAGTTAGTTATACTGGGTGGGTTTATATTATTAAAGGGACTCTCCATGCTCTCACACACGTTAGGTGCACTGTGTAGGTTAGGTTACAGTTAGTTATACTGGGTGGGTTTATATTATTAAAGGGACACTCCAGGCTCCCACACAAGTTAGGTGCACTGGGTAGGTTAGGTTACAGTTAGTTATACTGGGTGGGTTTATATTATTAAAAGGGCACACCAGGCTCCCACGGACGTTAGGTGCACTGTGTAGGTTAGGTTACAGTGATACTGAGTGGGTTTATATTATTAAAGGGACACTCCAGGCTCCCACACATGTTAGGTGCACTGTGTAGGTTAGGTTACAGTTATACTGGGTGGGTTTATATTATTAAAGGGATACTCCAGGCTCCCACACACGTTAGGTGCACTGTGTAGGTTAGGTTACAGTTAGTTACACTGAGTGGGTTTATATTATTAAAGGGACACTCTAGGTTCCCACACACGTTAGGTGCACTGTGTAGGTTAGGTTACAGTTAGTTATACTGGGTGGGTTTATATTATTAAAGGGACACTCTAGGTTCCCACACACGTTAGGTGCACTGTGTAGGTTAGGTTACAGTTAGTTATACTGGGTGGGTTTATATTATTAAAGGGACACTCTAGGTTCCCACACACGTTAGATGCACTGTGTAGGTTAGGTTACAGTTAGTTATACTGGGTGGGTTTATATTATTAAAGGGATACTCCAGGCTCCCACACACGTTAGGTGCACTGTGTAGGTTAGGTTACAGTTAGTTACACTGAGTGGGTTTATATTATTAAAGGGACACTCTAGGTTCCCACACACGTTAGTTGCACTGTGTAGGTTAGGTTACAGTTAGTTATACTGGGTGGGTTTATATTATTAAAGGGATACTCCAGGCTCCCACACACGTTAGGTGCACTGTGTAGGTTAGGTTACAGTTAGTTACACTGGGTGGGTTTATATTATTAAAGGGACACTCCAGGCTCCCACACAAGTTAGGTGCACTGGGTAGGTTAGGTTACAGTTAGTTATACTGGGTGGGTTTATATTATTAAAAGGACACACCAGGCTCCCACGGACGTTAGGTGCACTGTGTAGGTTAGGTTACAGTGATACTGAGTGGGTTTATATTATTAAAGGGACACTCCAGGCTCCCACACATGTTAGGTGCACTGTGTAGGTTAGGTTACAGTTATACTGGGTGGGTTTATATTATTAAAGGGACACTCCAGGCTACCACACGTTAGGTGCACGTTAGGGTTACACACATGTTAGATGCACTGTGTAGGTTAGGTTACGGTTAGTTATACTGGGTGGGTTTATATTATTAAAGAGACACTCCAGGCTCCCACACACGTTAGGTGCACTGTGTAGGTTAGATTGCAGTTCGTTATACTGGGTGGGTTTATATTATTAAAGGGACACTTCAGGTTCCCACACACGTTAGATGCACTGTATAGGTTAGGTTACAGTTAGTTATACTGGGTGGGTTTATATTAATAAAGGGACTCTCCATGCTCCCACACACGTTAGGTGCACTTTGTAGGATAGGTTACAGTTAATATTATATTTATATAGCACTAACAGGTGTACTCAGCACTTTACAGGTTACATTACAGCAGAGGGAGGTACAGTAAGTGCAGTAGGTATACAGTGTATGTATATTTTACAGGTTACAGTTAGTTATACTGGGTGGGTTTATATTATTAACCCCTTAAGGACCAAACTTCTGGAATAAAAGGGAATCATGACATGTCACACATGTCATGTGTCCTTAAGGGGTTAAAGGGACAATCCAGGGACCCACACACGTTAGATGCACTGTGTAGGTTAGGTTACAGTTAGTTGTACTGGGTGGGTTTATATTATTAAAGGTACCCTCCATGCTCCCACACACGTTAGGTGCACTTTGTAGGATAGGTTACAGTTAGTTATACTCGGTGGGTTTATATTAATAAAGGGACACTCCAGGCTCCCACACACGTTAGATGCACTGTGTAGGTTAGGTTACAGTTAGTTTTACTGGGTGGGTTTATTTTATTAAAGGGACACTCCAGGCTCCCACACACGTTAGATGCACTGTGTAGGTTAGGTTACCGTTATACTGGGTGGGTTTATATTAATAAAGGGACACTCCAGGCTCCCACACACGTTAGATGCACTGTGTAGGTTAGGTTACAGTTAATATTATATTTATATAGCACTAACAGGTGTACTCAGCACTTTACAGGTTACATTACAGCAGAGGGAGGTACAGTAAGTGCAGTAGGTATACAGTGTATGTATATTTTATTTATATAGCGCTAACAGGTGTACTCAGCACTTTACAGGTTACATTACAGTAGAGGGAGGTACAGTAAGTGCAGTAGGTATACAGTGTATGTATATTATATTTATATAGCGCTAACAGGTGTACTCAGCACTTTACAGGTTACATTACAGTAGAGGGAGGTACAGTAAGTGCAGTAGGTATACAGTGTATGTATATTTTATTTATATAGAGCTAACAGGTGTACTCAGCACTTTACAGGTTACATTACAGTAGAGGGAGGTACAGTAAGTGCAGTAGGTATACAGTGTATGTACATTTTATTTATATAGCGCTAACAGGTGTACTCAGCACTTTACAGGTTACATTACAGTAGAGGGAGGTACAGTAAGTGCAGTAGGTATACAGTGTATGTATATTATATTTATATAGCGCTAACAGGTATACTCAGCACTTTACAGGTTACATTACAGTAGAGGGAGGTACAGTAAGTGCAGTAGGTATACACTGTATGTATATTTTATTTATATAGCGCTAACAGGTGTACTCAGCACTTTACAGGTTACATTACAGTAGAGGGAGGTACAGTAAGTGCAGTTGGTATACTGTGTATGTATATTTCATTTATATAGCACTAACAGGTGTACTCAGCACTTTACAGGTTACATTACAGCAGAGGGAGGTACAGTAAGTGCAGTAGGTATACAGTGTATGTATATTTTATTTATATATCACTAACAGGTGTACTCAGCGCTTTACAGGTTACATTACAGTAGAGGGAGGTACAGTAAGTGCAGTAGGTATACAGTGTATGTATATTATATGTATATAGCGCTAACAGGTGTACTCAGCACTTTACAGGTTACATTACAGTAGAGGGAGGTACAGTAAGTGCAGTAGGTATACAGTGTATGTATATTATATGTATATAGCGCTAACAGGTGTACTCAGCACTTTACAGGTTACATTAGAGTAGAGGGAGGTACAGTAAGTGCAGTAGGTATACAGTGTATGTATATTTTATTTATATATCACTAACAGGTGTACTCAGCACGTTACAGGTTACATTACAGTAGAGGGAGGTACAGTAAGTGCAGTAGGTATACAGTGTATGTATATTATATTTATATAGCGCTAACAGGTGTACTCAGCACTTTACAGGTTACATTACAGTAGAGGGAGGTACAGTAAGTGCAGTAGGTATACAGTGTATGTATATTTTATTTATATAGAGCTAACAGGTGTACTCAGCACTTTACAGGTTACATTACAGTAGAGGGAGGTACAGTAAGTGCAGTAGGTATACAGTGTATGTATATTTTATTTATATAGAGCTAACAGGTGTACTCAGCACTTTACAGGTTACATTACAGTAGAGGGAGGTACAGTAAGTGCAGTAGGTATACAGTGTATGTATATTATATTTATATAGCACTAACAGGTGTACTCAGCACTTTACAGGTTACATTACAGTAGAGGGAGGTACAGTAAGTGCAGTAGGTATACAGTGTATGTATATTTTATTTATATATCACTAACAGGTGTACTCAGCACTTTACAGGTTACATTACAGTAGAGGGAGGTACAGTAAGTGCAGTAGGTATACAGTGTATGTATATTTTATTTATATAGCGCTAACAGGTATACTCAGCACTTTACAGGTTACATTACAGTAGAGGGAGGTACAGTAAGTGCAGTAGGTATACACTGTATGTATATTTTATTTATATAGCGCTAACAGGTGTACTCAGCACTTTACAGGTTACATTACAGTAGAGGGAGGTACAGTAAGTGCAGTAGGTATACACTGTATGTATATTTTATTTATATAGCGCTAACAGGTGTACTCAGCACTTTACAGGTTACATTACAGTAGAGGGAGGTACAGTAAGTGCAGTAGGTATACAGTGTATGTATATTATATTTATATAGCGCTAACAGGTGTACTCAGCACTTTACAGGTTACATTACAGTAGAGGGAGGTACAGTAAGTGCAGTAGGTATACAGTGTATGTATATTATATGTATATAGCGCTAACAGGTGTACTCAGCACTTTACAGGTTACATTACAGTAGAGGGAGGTACAGTAAGTGCAGTAGGTATACAGTGTATGTATATTTTATTTATATATCACTAACAGGTGTACTCAGCACGTTACAGGTTACATTACAGTAGAGGGAGGTACAGTAAGTGCAGTAGGTATACAGTGTATGTATATTATATTTATATAGCGCTAACAGGTGTACTCAGCACTTTACAGGTTACATTACAGTAGAGGGAGGTACAGTAAGTGCAGTAGGTATACAGTGTATGTATATTTTATTTATATAGAGCTAACAGGTGTACTCAGCACTTTACAGGTTACATTACAGTAGAGGGAGGTACAGTAAGTGCAGTAGGTATACAGTGTATGTATATTTTATTTATATAGAGCTAACAGGTGTACTCAGCACTTTACAGGTTACATTACAGTAGAGGGAGGTACAGTAAGTGCAGTAGGTATACAGTGTATGTATATTATATTTATATAGCACTAACAGGTGTACTCAGCACTTTACAGGTTACATTACAGTAGAGGGAGGTACAGTAAGTGCAGTAGGTATACAGTGTATGTATATTTTATTTATATATCACTAACAGGTGTACTCAGCACTTTACAGGTTACATTACAGTAGAGGGAGGTACAGTAAGTGCAGTAGGTATACAGTGTATGTATATTTTATTTATATAGCGCTAACAGGTATACTCAGCACTTTACAGGTTACATTACAGTAGAGGGAGGTACAGTAAGTGCAGTAGGTATACACTGTATGTATATTTTATTTATATAGCGTTAACAGGTGTACTCAGCACTTTACAGGTTACATTACAGTAGAGGGAGGTACAGTAAGTGCAGTAGGTATACACTGTATGTATATTTTATTTATATAGCGCTAACAGGTGTACTCAGCACTTTACAGGTTACATTACAGTAGAGGGAGGTACAGTAAGTGCAGTAGGTATACCGTGTATGTATATTTTATTTATATAGCTCTAACAGTGTACTCAGCACTTTACAGGTTACATTACAGTAGAGGGAGGTACAGTAAGTGCAGTTGGTATACAGTGTATGTATATTTTATTTATATATCACTAACAGGTGTACTCAGCACTTTACAGGTTACATTACAGTAGAGGGAGGTACAGTAAGTGCAGTAGGTATACAGTGTATGTATATTTTATTTATATAGCACTAACAGGTGTACTCAGCACTTTACAGGTTACATTACAGTAGAGGGAGGTACAGTAAGTGCAGTAGGTATACAGTGTATGTATATTTTATTTATATAGAGCTAACAGGTGTACTCAGCACTTTACAGGTTACATTACAGTAGAGGGAGGTACAGTAAGTGCAGTAGGTATACAGTGTATGTATATTTTATTTATATAGCGCTAACAGGTGTACTCAGCACTTTACAGGTTACATTACAGTAAAGGGAGGTACAGTAAGTGCAGTAGGTATACAGTGTATGTATATTATATTTATATAGCGCTAACAGGTGTACTCAGCACTTTACAGGTTACATTACAGTAGAGGGAGGTACAGTAAGTGCAGTAGGTATACAGTGTATGTATATTATATGTATATAGCACTAACAGGTGTACTCAGCACTTTACAGGTTACATTACAGTAGAGGGAGGTACAGTAAGTGCAGTAGGTATACAGTGTATGTATATTTTATTTATATAGAGCTAACAGGTGTACTCAGCACTTTACAGGTTACATTACAGTAGAGGGAGGTACAGTAAGTGCAGTAGGTATACAGTGTATGTATATTATATTTATATAGCGCTAACAGGTGTACTCAGCACTTTACAGGTTACATTACAGTAGAGGGAGGTACAGTAAGTGCAGTAGGTATACAGTGTATGTATATTATATGTATATAGCACTAACAGGTGTACTCAGCACTTTACAGGTTACATTACAGCAGAGGGAGGTACAGTAAGTGCAGTAGGTATACAGTGTATGTATATTATATTTATATAGAGCTAACAGGTGTACTCAGCACGTTACAGGTTACATTACAGTAGAGGGAGGAACAGTAAGTGCAGTAGGTATACAGTGTATGTATATTTTATTTATATAGCACTTTATAGGTTACATTACAGTAGAGGGAGGTACAGTAAGTGCAGTAGGTATACAGTGTATGTATATTTTATTTATATAGCGCTAACAGGTGTAGTCAGCACTTTACAGGTTACATTACAGTAGAGGGAGGTACAGTAAGTGCAGTAGGTATACAGTGTATGTATATTTTATTTATATAGCACTAACAGGTGTACTCAGCACTTTACAGGTTACATTACAGTAGAGGGAGGTACAGTAAGTGCAGTAGGTATACAGTGTATGTATATTTTATTTATATAGAGCTAACAGGTGTACTCAGCACTTTACAGGTTACATTACAGTAGAGGGAGGTACAGTAAGTGCAGTAGGTATACAGTGTATGTATATTTTATTTATATAGCGCTAACAGGTGTACTCAGCACTTTACAGGTTACATTACAGTAAAGGGAGGTACAGTAAGTGCAGTAGGTATACAGTGTATGTATATTATATTTATATAGCGCTAACAGGTGTACTCAGCACTTTACAGGTTACATTACAGTAGAGGGAGGTACAGTAAGTGCAGTAGGTATACAGTGTATGTATATTATATGTATATAGCACTAACAGGTGTACTCAGCACTTTACAGGTTACATTACAGTAGAGGGAGGTACAGTAAGTGCAGTAGGTATACAGTGTATGTATATTTTATTTATATAGAGCTAACAGGTGTACTCAGCACTTTACAGGTTACATTACAGTAGAGGGAGGTACAGTAAGTGCAGTAGGTATACAGTGTATGTATATTATATTTATATAGCGCTAACAGGTGTACTCAGCACTTTACAGGTTACATTACAGTAGAGGGAGGTACAGTAAGTGCAGTAGGTATACAGTGTATGTATATTATATGTATATAGCACTAACAGGTGTACTCAGCACTTTACAGGTTACATTACAGCAGAGGGAGGTACAGTAAGTGCAGTAGGTATACAGTGTATGTATATTATATTTATATAGAGCTAACAGGTGTACTCAGCACGTTACAGGTTACATTACAGTAGAGGGAGGAACAGTAAGTGCAGTAGGTATACAGTGTATGTATATTTAATTTATATAGCACTTTATAGGTTACATTACAGTAGAGGGAGGTACAGTAAGTGCAGTAGGTATACAGTGTATGTATATTTTATTTATATAGCTCTAACAGGTGTACTCAGCACTTTACAGGTTACATTACAGTAGAGGGAGGTACAGTTAGTGCAGTAGGTATACAGTGTATGTATATTTTATTTATATAGCGCTAACAGGTGTACTCAGCACTTTACAGGTTACATTACAGTAGAGGGAGGTACAGTTAGTGCAGTAGGTATACAGTGTATGTATATTATATTTATATAGCGCTAACAGGTCTACTCAGCACTTTACAGGTTACATTACAGTAGAGGGAGGTACAGTAAGTGCAGTAGGTATACAGTGTATGTATATTATATTTATATAGCGCTAACAGGTGTACTCAGCACATTACAGGTTACATTACAGTAGAGGGAGGAACAGTAAGTGCAGTAGGTATACAGTGTATGTTTATTATATTTATATAGCGCTAACAGGTGTACTCAGCACTTTACAGGTTACATTACAGTAGAGGGAGGTACAGTAAGTGCAGTAGGTATACAGTGTAGGTATATTTTATTTATATAGCGCTAACAGGTGTACTCAGCACTATACAGGTTACATTACAGTAGAGGGAGGTACAGTAAGTGCAGTAGGTATACAGTGTATGTATATTATATTTATATAGAGCTAACAGGTGTACTCAGCACTATACAGGTTACATTACAGTAGAGGGAGGTACAGTAAGTGCAGTAGGTATACAGTGTATGTATATTATATTTATATAGAGCTAACAGGTGTACTCAGCACTATACAGGTTACATTACAGTAGAGGGAGGTACAGTAAGTGCAGTAGGTATACAGTGTATGTATATATTTATATAGCGCTAACAGGTGTACTCAGTACTTTACAGGTTACATTACAGTAGAGGGAGGTACAGTAAGTGCAGTAGGTATACAGTGTATGTTTATTATATTTATATAGCGCTAACAGGTGTACTCAGCACTTTACAGGTTACATTACAGTAGAGGGAGGTACAGTAAGTGCAGTAGGTATACAGTGTAGGTATATTTTATTTATATAGCGCTAACAGGTGTACTCAGCACTATACAGGTTACATTACAGTAGAGGGAGGTACAGTAAGTGCAGTAGGTATACAGTGTATGTATATTATATTTATATAGAGCTAACAGGTGTACTCAGCACTATACAGGTTACATTACAGTAGAGGGAGGTACAGTAAGTGCAGTAGGTATACAGTGTATGTATATTATATTTATATAGAGCTAACAGGTGTACTCAGCACTATACAGGTTACATTACAGTAGAGGGAGGTACAGTAAGTGCAGTAGGTATACAGTGTATGTATATATTTATATAGCGCTAACAGGTGTACTCAGTACTTTACAGGTTACATTACAGTAGAGGGAGGTACAGTAAGTGCAGTAGGTATACAGTGTAGGTATATTTTATTTATATAGTGCTAACAGGTGTACTCAGCACTTTACAGGTTACATTACAGTAGAGGGAGGTACAGTAAGTGCAGTAGGTATACAGTGTATGTATATTATATTTATATAGCGCTAACAGGTGTACTCAGCACTTTACAGGTTACATTACAGTAGAGGGAGGTACAGTAAGTGCAGTAGGTATACAGTGTATGTATATTATATTTATATAGAGCTAACAGGTGTACTCAGCACGTTACAGGTTACATTACAGTAGAGGGAGGTACAGTAAGTGCAGTAGGTATACAGTGTATGTATATTATATTTATATAGCGCTAACAGGTGTACTCAGCACATTACAGGTTACATTACAGTAGAGGGAGGAACAGTAAGTGCAGTAGGTATACAGTGTGTGTATATATTTATATAGCACTAACAGGTGTACTCAGCACTTTACAGGTTACATTACAGTAGAGGGAGGTACAGTAAGTGCAGTAGGTATACAGTGTAGGTATATTTTATTTATATAGCTCTAACAGGTGTACTCAGCACTATACAGGTTACATTACAGTAGAGGGAGGTACAGTAAGTGCAGTAGGTATACAGTGTATGTATATTATATTTATATAGAGCTAACAGGTGTACTCAGCACTATACAGGTTACATTACAGTAGAGGGAGGTACAGTAAGTGCAGTAGGTATACAGTGTATGTATATATTTATATAGCGCTAACAGGTGTACTCAGTACTTTACAGGTTACATTACAGTAGAGGGAGGTACAGTAAGTGCAGTAGGTATACAGTGTAGGTATATTTTATTTATATAGTGCTAACAGGTGTACTCAGCACTTTACAGGTTACATTACAGTAGAGGGAGGTACAGTAAGTGCAGTAGGTATACAGTGTATGTATATTATATTTATATAGCGCTAACAGGTGTACTCAGCACTTTACAGGTTACATTACAGTAGAGGGAGGTACAGTAAGTGCAGTAGGTATACAGTGTATGTATATTATATTTATATAGAGCTAACAGGTGTACTCAGCACGTTACAGGTTACATTACAGTAGAGGGAGGTACAGTAAGTGCAGTAGGTATACAGTGTATGTATATTATATTTATATAGCACTAACAGGTGTACTCAGCACTTTACAGGTTACATTACAGTAGAGGGAGGTACAGTAAGTGCAGTAGGTATACAGTGTATGTATATTATATTTATATAGCACTAACAGGTGTACTCAGCACTTTACAGGTTACATTACAGTAGAGGGAGGTACAGTAAGTGCAGTAGGTATACAGTGTATGTATATTTTATTTATATAGCACTAACAGGTGTACTCAGCACTTTACAGGTTACATTACAGTAGAGGGAGGTACAGTAAGTGCAGTAGGTATACAGTGTATGTATATTTTATTTATATAGAGCTAACAGGTGTACTCAGCACTTTACAGGTTACATTACAGTAGAGGGAGGTACAGTAAGTGCAGTAGGTATACAGTGTATGTATATTATATTTATATAGCGCTAACAGGTGTACTCAGCACTTTACAGGTTACATTACAGTAGAGGGAGGTACAGTAAGTGCAGTAGGTATACAGTGTATGTATATTATATGTATATAGCACTAACAGGTGTACTCAGCACTTTACAGGTTACATTACAGTAGAGGGAGGTACAGTAAGTGCAGTAGGTATACAGTGTATGTATATTTTATTTATATAGAGCTAACAGGTGTACTCAGCACTTTACAGGTTACATTACAGTAGAGGGAGGTACAGTAAGTGCAGTAGGTATACAGTGTATGTATATTATATTTATATAGCGCTAACAGGTGTACTCAGCACTTTACAGGTTACATTACAGTAGAGGGAGGTACAGTAAGTGCAGTAGGTATACAGTGTATGTATATTATATGTATATAGCACTAACAGGTGTACTCAGCACTTTACAGGTTACATTACAGCAGAGGGAGGTACAGTAAGTGCAGTAGGTATACAGTGTATGTATATTATATTTATATAGAGCTAACAGGTGTACTCAGCACGTTACAGGTTACATTACAGTAGAGGGAGGAACAGTAAGTGCAGTAGGTATACAGTGTATGTATATTTTATTTATATAGCACTTTATAGGTTACATTACAGTAGAGGGAGGTACAGTAAGTGCAGTAGGTATACAGTGTATGTATATTTTATTTATATAGCTCTAACAGGTGTACTCAGCACTTTACAGGTTACATTACAGTAGAGGGAGGTACAGTTAGTGCAGTAGGTATACAGTGTATGTATATTTTATTTATATAGCGCTAACAGGTGTACTCAGCACTTTACAGGTTACATTACAGTAGAGGGAGGTACAGTTAGTGCAGTAGGTATACAGTGTATGTATATTATATTTATTTAGCGCTAACAGGTCTACTCAGCACTTTACAGGTTACATTACAGTAGAGGGAGGTACAGTAAGTGCAGTAGGTATACAGTGTATGTATATTATATTTATATAGCGCTAACAGGTGTACTCAGCACATTACAGGTTACATTACAGTAGAGGGAGGAACAGTAAGTGCAGTAGGTATACAGTGTATGTTTATTATATTTATATAGCGCTAACAGGTGTACTCAGCACTTTACAGGTTACATTACAGTAGAGGGAGGTACAGTAAGTGCAGTAGGTATACAGTGTAGGTATATTTTATTTATATAGCGCTAACAGGTGTACTCAGCACTATACAGGTTACATTACAGTAGAGGGAGGTACAGTAAGTGCAGTAGGTATACAGTGTATGTATATTATATTTATATAGAGCTAACAGGTGTACTCAGCACTATACAGGTTACATTACAGTAGAGGGAGGTACAGTAAGTGCAGTAGGTATACAGTGTATGTATATTATATTTATATAGAGCTAACAGGTGTACTCAGCACTATACAGGTTACATTACAGTAGAGGGAGGTACAGTAAGTGCAGTAGGTATACAGTGTATGTATATATTTATATAGCGCTAACAGGTGTACTCAGTACTTTACAGGTTACATTACAGTAGAGGGAGGTACAGTAAGTGCAGTAGGTATACAGTGTAGGTATATTTTATTTATATAGTGCTAACAGGTGTACTCAGCACTTTACAGGTTACATTACAGTAGAGGGAGGTACAGTAAGTGCAGTAGGTATACAGTGTATGTATATTATATTTATATAGAGCTAACAGGTGTACTCAGCACGTTACAGGTTACATTACAGTAGAGGGAGGTACAGTAAGTGCAGTAGGTATACAGTGTATGTATATTATATTTATATAGCACTAACAGGTGTACTCAGCACTTTACAGGTTACATTACAGTAGAGGGAGGTACAGTAAGTGCAGTAGGTATACAGTGTATGTATATTATATTTATATAGCACTAACAGGTGTACTCAGCACTTTACAGGTTACATTACAGTAGAGGGAGGTACAGTAAGTGCAGTAGGTATACAGTGTATGTATATTTTATTTATATAGCACTAACAGGTGTACTCAG
The DNA here is from genome assembly GCF_036172605.1 of Pelobates fuscus. Lineage (NCBI taxonomy): Eukaryota > Metazoa > Chordata > Amphibia > Anura > Pelobatidae > Pelobates > Pelobates fuscus. The sequence continues at coordinate 4,726,695 of NC_086326.1, forward strand.
CACTTTACAGGTTACATTACAGTAGAGGGAGGTACAGTAAGTGCAGTAGGTATACAGTGTATGTATATTTTATTTATATAGAGCTAACAGGTGTACTCAGCACTTTACAGGTTACATTACAGTAGAGGGAGGTACAGTAAGTGCAGTAGGTATACAGTGTATGTATATTATATTTATATAGCGCTAACAGGTGTACTCAGCACTTTACAGGTTACATTACAGTAGAGGGAGGTACAGTAAGTGCAGTAGGTATACAGTGTATGTATATTATATGTATATAGCACTAACAGGTGTACTCAGCACTTTACAGGTTACATTACAGTAGAGGGAGGTACAGTAAGTGCAGTAGGTATACAGTGTATGTATATTTTATTTATATAGAGCTAACAGGTGTACTCAGCACTTTACAGGTTACATTACAGTAGAGGGAGGTACAGTAAGTGCAGTAGGTATACAGTGTATGTATATTATATTTATATAGCGCTAACAGGTGTACTCAGCACTTTACAGGTTACATTACAGTAGAGGGAGGTACAGTAAGTGCAGTAGGTATACAGTGTATGTATATTATATGTATATAGCACTAACAGGTGTACTCAGCACTTTACAGGTTACATTACAGCAGAGGGAGGTACAGTAAGTGCAGTAGGTATACAGTGTATGTATATTATATTTATATAGAGCTAACAGGTGTACTCAGCACGTTACAGGTTACATTACAGTAGAGGGAGGAACAGTAAGTGCAGTAGGTATACAGTGTATGTATATTTTATTTATATAGCACTTTATAGGTTACATTACAGTAGAGGGAGGTACAGTAAGTGCAGTAGGTATACAGTGTATGTATATTTTATTTATATAGCTCTAACAGGTGTACTCAGCACTTTACAGGTTACATTACAGTAGAGGGAGGTACAGTTAGTGCAGTAGGTATACAGTGTATGTATATTTTATTTATATAGCGCTAACAGGTGTACTCAGCACTTTACAGGTTACATTACAGTAGAGGGAGGTACAGTTAGTGCAGTAGGTATACAGTGTATGTATATTATATTTATTTAGCGCTAACAGGTCTACTCAGCACTTTACAGGTTACATTACAGTAGAGGGAGGTACAGTAAGTGCAGTAGGTATACAGTGTATGTATATTATATTTATATAGCGCTAACAGGTGTACTCAGCACATTACAGGTTACATTACAGTAGAGGGAGGAACAGTAAGTGCAGTAGGTATACAGTGTATGTTTATTATATTTATATAGCGCTAACAGGTGTACTCAGCACTTTACAGGTTACATTACAGTAGAGGGAGGTACAGTAAGTGCAGTAGGTATACAGTGTAGGTATATTTTATTTATATAGCGCTAACAGGTGTACTCAGCACTATACAGGTTACATTACAGTAGAGGGAGGTACAGTAAGTGCAGTAGGTATACAGTGTATGTATATTATATTTATATAGAGCTAACAGGTGTACTCAGCACTATACAGGTTACATTACAGTAGAGGGAGGTACAGTAAGTGCAGTAGGTATACAGTGTATGTATATTATATTTATATAGAGCTAACAGGTGTACTCAGCACTATACAGGTTACATTACAGTAGAGGGAGGTACAGTAAGTGCAGTAGGTATACAGTGTATGTATATATTTATATAGCGCTAACAGGTGTACTCAGTACTTTACAGGTTACATTACAGTAGAGGGAGGTACAGTAAGTGCAGTAGGTATACAGTGTAGGTATATTTTATTTATATAGTGCTAACAGGTGTACTCAGCACTTTACAGGTTACATTACAGTAGAGGGAGGTACAGTAAGTGCAGTAGGTATACAGTGTATGTATATTATATTTATATAGCGCTAACAGGTGTACTCAGCACTTTACAGGTTACATTACAGTAGAGGGAGGTACAGTAAGTGCAGTAGGTATACAGTGTATGTATATTATATTTATATAGAGCTAACAGGTGTACTCAGCACGTTACAGGTTACATTACAGTAGAGGGAGGTACAGTAAGTGCAGTAGGTATACAGTGTATGTATATTATATTTATATAGCGCTAACAGGTGTACTCAGCACATTACAGGTTACATTACAGTAGAGGGAGGAACAGTAAGTGCAGTAGGTATACAGTGTGTGTATATATTTATATAGCACTAACAGGTGTACTCAGCACTTTACAGGTTACATTACAGTAGAGGGAGGTACAGTAAGTGCAGTAGGTATACAGTGTAGGTATATTTTATTTATATAGCGCTAACAGGTGTACTCAGCACTATACAGGTTACATTACAGTAGAGGGAGGTACAGTAAGTGCAGTAGGTATACAGTGTATGTATATTATATTTATATAGAGCTAACAGGTGTACTCAGCACTATACAGGTTACATTACAGTAGAGGGAGGTACAGTAAGTGCAGTAGGTATACAGTGTATGTATATATTTATATAGCGCTAACAGGTGTACTCAGTACTTTACAGGTTACATTACAGTAGAGGGAGGTACAGTAAGTGCAGTAGGTATACAGTGTAGGTATATTTTATTTATATAGTGCTAACAGGTGTACTCAGCACTTTACAGGTTACATTACAGTAGAGGGAGGTACAGTAAGTGCAGTAGGTATACAGTGTATGTATATTATATTTATATAGCGCTAACAGGTGTACTCAGCACTTTACAGGTTACATTACAGTAGAGGGAGGTACAGTAAGTGCAGTAGGTATACAGTGTATGTATATTATATTTATATAGAGCTAACAGGTGTACTCAGCACGTTACAGGTTACATTACAGTAGAGGGAGGTACAGTAAGTGCAGTAGGTATACAGTGTATGTATATTATATTTATATAGCGCTAACAGGTGTACTCAGCACATTACAGGTTACATTACAGTAGAGGGAGGAACAGTAAGTGCAGTAGGTATACAGTGTGTGTATATATTTATATAGCACTAACAGGTGTACTCAGCACTTTACAGGTTACATTACAGTAGAGGGAGGTACAGTAAGTGCAGTAGGTATACAGTGTAGGTATATTTTATTTATATAGCGCTAACAGGTGTACTCAGCACTATACAGGTTACATTACAGTAGAGGGAGGTACAGTAAGTGCAGTAGGTATACAGTGTATGTATATTATATTTATATAGAGCTAACAGGTGTACTCAGCACTATACAGGTTACATTACAGTAGAGGGAGGTACAGTAAGTGCAGTAGGTATACAGTGTATGTATATTATATTTATATAGAGCTAACAGGTGTACTCAGCACTTTACAGGTTACATTACAGTAGAGGGAGGTACAGTAAGTGCAGTAGGTATACAGTGTAGGTATATTTTATTTATATAGCGCTAACAGGTGTACTCAGCACATTACAGGTTACATTACAGTAGAGGGAGGAACAGTAAGTGCAGTAGGTATACAGTGTGTGTATATATTTATATAGCACTAACAGGTGTACTCAGCACTTTACAGGTTACATTACAGTAGAGGGAGGTACAGTAAGTGCAGTAGGTATACAGTGTAGGTATATTTTATTTATATAGCGCTAACAGGTGTACTCAGCACTATACAGGTTACATTACAGTAGAGGGAGGTACAGTAAGTGCAGTAGGTATACAGTGTATGTATATTATATTTATATAGAGCTAACAGGTGTACTCAGCACTATACAGGTTACATTACAGTAGAGGGAGGTACAGTAAGTGCAGTAGGTATACAGTGTATGTATATTATATTTATATAGAGCTAACAGGTGTACTCAGCACTTTACAGGTTACATTACAGTAGAGGGAGGTACAGTAAGTGCAGTAGGTATACAGTGTAGGTATATTTTATTTATATAGCGCTAACAGGTGTACTCAGCACTATACAGGTTACATTACAGTAGAGGGAGGTACAGTAAGTGCAGTAGGTATACAGTGTATGTATATTATATTTATATAGAGCTAACAGGTGTACTCAGCACGTTACAGGTTACATTACAGTAGAGGGAGGTGCAGTAAGTGCAGTAGGTATACAGTGTATGTATATTATATTTATATAGCGCTAACAGGTGTACTCAGTACTTTACAGGTTACATTACAGTAGAGGGAGGTACAGTAAGTGCAGTAGGTATACAGTGTATGTATATTATATTTATATAGAGCTAACAGGTGTACTCAGTGCTTTACAGGTTACATTACAGTAGAGGGAGGTACAGTAAGTGCAGTAGGTATACAGTGTATGTATATTATATTTATATAGCGCTAACAGGTGTACTCAGCACTTTACAGGTTACATTACAGTAGAGGGAGGTACAGTAAGTGCAGTAGGTATACAGTGTATGTATATTATATTTATATAGCGCTAACAGGTGTACTCAGCACTTTACAGGCTACATTACAGTAGAGGGAGGTACAGTAAGTGCAGTAGGTATACAGTGTATGTATATTATATTTATATAGCGCTAACAGGTGTACTCAGCACTTTACAGGCTACATTACAGTAGAGGGAGGTACAGTAAGTGCAGTAGGTATACAGTGTATGTATATTTTATTTATATAGCACTAACAGGTGTACTCAGCACTTTACAGGTTACATTACAGTAGAGGGAGGAACAGTAAGTGCAGTAGGTATACAGTGTATGTATATTTTATTTATATAGCACTAACAGGTGTACTCAGCACTTTACAGGTTACATTACAGCAGAGGGAGGTACAGTAAGTGCAGTAGGTATACAGTGTATGTATATTATATTTATATAGCGCTAACAGGTTTACTCAGCCCTTTACAGGTTACATTACAGTAGAGGGAGGTACAGTAAGTGCAGTAGGTATACAGTGTATGTATATTATATTTATATAGCGCTAACAGGTGTACTCCGCACTTTACAGGTTACATTACAGTAATGGGAGGTACAGTAAGTGCAGTAGGTATACAGTGTATGTATATTATATTTATATAGCGCTAACAGGTGTACTCAGCACTTTACAGGTTACATTACAGTAGAGGGAGGAACAGTAAGTGCAGTAGGTATACAGTGTATGTATATTTTATTTATATAGCACTAACAGGTGTACTCAGCACTTTACAGGTTACATTACAGTAGAGGGAGGTACAGTAAGTGCAGTAGGTATACAGTGTATGTTTATTATATTTATATAGCGCTAACAGGTGTACTCAGCACTTTACAGGTTACATTACAGTAGAGGGAGGTACAGTAAGTGCAGTAGGTATACAGTGTATGTATATTTTATTTATATATCACTAACAGGTGTACTCAGCGCTTTACAGGTTACATTACAGTAGAGGGAGGTACAGTAAGTGCAGTAGGTATACAGTGTATGTTTATTATATTTATATATCGCTAACAGGTGTACTCAGCACTTTACAGGTTACATTACAGTAGAGGGAGGTACAGTAAGTGCAGTAGGTATACAGTGTATGTATATTTTATTTATATAGCACTAACAGGTGTACTCAGCACTTTACAGGTTACATTACAGTAGAGGGAGGTACAGTAAGTGCAGTAGGTATACAGTGTATGAATATTATATTTATATAGCACTAACAGGTGTACGCAGCACTTTACAGGTTACATTACAGCAGAGGGAGGTACAGTAAGTGCAGTAGGTATACAGTGTATGTATATTTTATTTATATAGCACTAACAGGTGTACTCAGCACTTTACAGGTTACATTACAGTAGAGGGAGGTACAGTAAGTGCAGTAGGTATACAGTGTGTGTATATTTTATTTATATAGCGCTAACAGGTGTACTCAGCACTTTACAGGTTACATTACAGTAATGGGAGGTACAGTAAGTGCAGTAGGTATACAGTGTATGTATATTATATTTATATAGCGCTAACAGGTGTACTCAGCACTTTACAGGTTACATTACAGTAGAGGGAGGAACAGTAAGTGCAGTAGGTATACAGTGTATGTATATTTTATTTATATAGCACTAACAGGTGTACTCAGCACTTTACAGGTTACATTACAGTAGAGGGAGGAACAGTAAGTGCAGTAGGTATACAGTGTATGTATATTTTATTTATATAGCACTAACAGGTGTTCTCAGCACTTTACAGGTTACATTACAGCAGAGGGAGGTACAGTAAGTGCAGTAGGTATACAGTGTATGTATATTATATTTATATAGCGCTAACAGGTTTACTCAGCCCTTTACAGGTTACATTACGGTAGAGGGAGGTACAGTAAGTGCAGTAGGTATACAGTGTATGTATATTATATTTATATAGCGCTAACAGGTGTACTCCGCACTTTACAGGTTACATTACAGTAATGGGAGGTACAGTAAGTGCAGTAGGTATACAGTGTATGTATATTATATTTATATAGCGCTAACAGGTGTACTCAGCACTTTACAGGTTACATTACAGTAGAGGGAGGAACAGTAAGTGCAGTAGGTATACAGTGTATGTATATTTTATTTATATAGCACTAACAGGTGTACTCAGCACTTTACAGGTTACATTACAGCAGAGGGAGGAACAGTAAGTGCAGTAGGTATACAGTGTATGTATATTTTATTTATATAGCACTAACAGGTGTACTCAGCACTTTACAGGTTACATTACAGCAGAGGGAGGTACAGTAAGTGCAGTAGGTATACAGTGTATGTTTATTATATTTATATAGCACTAACAGGTGTACTCAGCACTTTACAGGTTACATTACAGTAGAGGGAGGTACAGTAAGTGCAGTAGGTATACAGTGTATGTATATTTTATTTATATAGCGCTAACAGGTGTACTCAGCACTTTACAGGTTACATTACAGCAGAGGGAGGTACAGTAAGTGCAGTAGGTATACAGTGTATGTATATTTTATTTATATAGCACTAACAGGTATACTCAGCACGTTACAGGTTACATTACAGTAGAGGGAGGTACAGTAAGAGCAGTAGGTATACAGTGTATGTATATTTTATGTATATAGCACTAACAGGTGTACTAAGCACTTTACAGGTTACATTACAGTAGAGGGAGGTACAGTAAGTGCAGTAGGTATACAGTGTATGTATATTTTATTTATATAGCACTAACAGGTATACTCAGCACGTTACAGGTTACATTACAGTAGAGGGAGGTACAGTAAGTGCAGTAGGTATACAGTGTATGTATATTATATTTATATAGCGCTAACAGGTGTACTCAGGGCCGGTGCAAGGATTTTGGGGTACATAGGCGAAGATGTATTTTTCCGCCCCCCCCCCCATTCAAAAATAACATCTTCACCTATGTGCCTCTTAACCAGCCCCTCTCCCCGTCCATTATTGGTCCCCTCCCTTCCCTGTCCCTTAGTGTTCTTCTGACAGTCACACACACTCAATGACAAACACAGAGACTCACTGATCTGACACACACACACTGATTGACACTCATTGACAGACACACTGATAGTCACACACAGACTCAATGACAAAGATACTCTCACTGATTTGACAGACACTCACAAACACACACTCACATGCAACACTCATACAATCACTCACAGACACACATACACTCACTCACGCACACACTCACAGTCACTCACAGACACATACACTCACTCACGCACACACTCACAGTCACTCACAGACACACATACACTCACGCACACACTCAGAGACACACATACACTCACTCACGCACACACTCACAGACACACATACACTCACACACAGTCACTCACAGACACACAGTCACTCACAGTAACACATACACTCACTCACGCACACACACAGAGACACATACTCACAGACACTCACTCACACACAGACACTCACTCACTCACACATACTCACAGACACTCACTCACACACAGACACTCACTCACTCACACACACTCACACACTCACTCACACAGAGACACATACACACTCACAGACACACAGACACTCACTCACACACACAGTCACTCACAGACACACAGTCACTCACAGTAACACATACACTCACTCACGCACACACACACACACACACACAGACACTCACTCACACACACAGTCTCACACGCAGACACTCTCACACGCAGACACTCTCACACGCAGACACTCTCACACACAGACACATCACTTACATTCACAAATTATTTTAATACATAAATAATATCCACCCAGCCTCCCTACCTGGAGAGCTGGTGTGGATCATTCCCTGGGGTCCAGTGGGGCTGCTGGGCGGCGGGCGGCAGGGCTGCGATCAGGCGCTGCGAGGGAGCTCTAACCTCTCTGCTCTGCTCCCTCGCGGGCTGTCTGCTGATGCCGCGGGAGCCGGAATATGACGTCATATTCCGGCTCCCGCGGCATCACTAGACAGCGCGCGAGGGAGCAGGGCAAAGAGGTTAGAGCTCCCTCGCAGCGCCTGATCGCAGCCCTGCCGCGCCGGGGGTCGAGATGGTGGCCGGCAGCAGGGAGAGCTTCCCTCCTGCCGGTCACTGAAATCTTGCGCCCCCGGAGCCGGTGCGCCCTAAGGCGGCCGCCTGTGCCGCCTTATGGACGCGCCGGCCCTGGGTGTACTCAGCACGTTACAGGTTACATTACAGTAGAGGGAGGAACAGTAAGTGCAGTAGGTATACAGTGTATATATATTATATTTATATAGCGCTAACAGGTGTACTCAGCACTTTACAGGTTACATTACAGTAGAGGGAGGTACAGTAAGTGCAGTAGGTATACAGTGTATGTATATTATATTTATATAGCGCTAACAGGTGTACTCCGCACTTTACAGGTTACATTACAGTAGAGGGAGGTACAGTAAGTGCAGTAGGTATACAGTGTATGTATATTTTATTTATATAGCGCTAACAGGTGTACTCAGCACGTTACAGGTTACATTACAGTAGAGGGAGGTATAGTAAGTGCAGTAGGTATACAGTGTATGTATATTATATTTATATAGCGCTAACAGGTGTACTCAACACTTTACAGGTTACATTACATTAGAGGGAGGTACAGTAAGTGCAGTAGGTATACACTGTATGTATATTATATTTATATAGCGCTAACAGGTGTACTCAGCACGTTACAGGTTACATTACAGTAGAGGGAGGTACAGTAAGTGCAGTAGGTATACAGTGTATGTATATTTTATTTATATAGCGCTAACAGGTGTACTCAGCACTTTACAGGTTACATTACAGTAGAGGGAGGTACAGTAAGTATACAGTGTATGTATATTATATTTATATAGCGCTAACAGGTGTACTCAGCACGTTACAGGTTACATTACAGTAGAGGGAGGTACAGTAAGTGCAGTAGGTATACAGTGTATGTTTATTTAATTTATATAGCACTAACAGGTGTACTCAGCACTTTACAGGTTACATTACAGTAGAGGGAGGTACAGTAAGTGCAGTAGGTATACAGTGTATGTATATTTTATTTATATAGCGCTAACAGGTGCACTCAGTACTTTACAGGTTACATTACAGCAGAGGGAGGTACAGTAAGTGCAGTAGGTATACAGTGTATGTATATTTTATTTATATAGCGCTAACAGGTGTACTCAGCACTTTACAGGTTACATTACAGTAGAGGGAGGTATAGTAAGTGCAGTAGGTATACAGTGTATGTATATTATATTTATATAGCGCTAACAGGTGTACTCAGCACATTACAGGTTACATTACAGTAGAGGGAGGTACAGTAAGTGCAGTAGGTATACAGTGTATGTATATTTTATTTATATAGCACTAACAGGTATACTCAGCACTTTACAGGTTACATTACAGTAGAGGGAGGTACAGTAAGTGCAGTAAGTATACAGTGTATGTATATTTTATTTATATAGCACTAACAGGTGTACTCAGCACTTTACAGGTTACATTACAGTAGAGGGAGGTACAGTAAGTGCAGTAGGTATACAGTGTATGTATATTTTATTTATATAGCGCTAACAGGTGTACTCAGCACTTTACAGGTTACATTACAGTAGAGGGAGGTACAGTAAGTGCAGTAGGTATACAGTGTATGTATATTATAGTTATATAGCGCTAACAGGTGTACTCAGTACTTTACAGGTTACATTACAGTAGAGGGAGGTACAGTAAGTGCAGTAGGTATACAGTGTATGTATATTTTATTTATATAGCGCTAACAGGTGTACTCAGTACTTTACAGGTTACATTACAGTAGAGGGAGGTACAGTAAGTGCAGTAGGTATACAGTGTATGTATATTTTATTTATATAGCGCTAACAGGTGTACTCAGTACTTTACAGGTTACATTACAGTAGAGGGAGGTACAGTAAGTGCAGTAGGTATACAGTGTATGTATGTTTTGTTTATATAGCGCTAACAGGTGTACTCAGTACTTTACAGGTTACATTACAGTAGAGGGAGGTACAGTAAGTGCAGTAGGTATACGGTGTATGTATATTTTATTTATATAGCACTAACAGGTATACTCAGCACTTTACAGGTTACATTACAGTAGATGGAGGTACAGTAAGTGCAGTAGGTATAAAGTGTATGTATATTTTATTTATATAGCGCTAACAGGTGTACTCAGTACTTTACAGGTTACATTACAGTAGAGGGAGGTACAGTAAGTGCAGTAGGTATACAGTGTATGTATATTTTATTTATATAGCGCTAACAGGTATACTCAGCACTTTACAGGTTACATTACAGTAGAGGGAGGTACAGTAAGTGCAGTAGGTATACAGTGTATGTATATTTTATTTATATAGCGCTAACAGGTGTACTCAGTACTTTACAGGTTACATTACAGTAGAGGGAGGTACAGTAAGTGCAGTAGGTATACAGTGTATGTATATTATATTTATATAGCGCTAACAGGTGTACTCAGCACGTTACAGGTTACATTACAGTAGAGGGAGGTACAGTAAGTGCAGTAGGTATACAGTGTATGTTTATTATATTTATATAGCGCTAACAGGTGTACTCAGCACGTTACAGGTTACATTACAGTAGAGGGAGGTACAGTAAGTGCAGTAGGTATACAGTGTATGTATATTTTATTTATATAGCGCTAACAGTTATACTCAGCACTTTACAGGTTGCATTACAGTAGAGGGAGGTACAGTAAGTGCAGTATACATTGTATGTATATTTTATTTATATAGCGCTAACAGGTGTACTCAGTACTTTACAGGTTACATTACAGTAGGGGGAGGTACAGTAAGTGCAGTAGGTATACAGTGTATGTATATTTTATTTATATAGCGCTAACAGGTGTACTCAGCACGTTACAGGTTACATTACAGTAGAGGGAGGTACAGTAAGTGCAGTAGGTATACAGTGTATGTTTATTATATTTATATAGCGCTAACAGGTGTACTCAGCACTTTACAGGTTACATTACAGTAGAGGGAGGTACAGTAAGTGCAGTAGGTATACAGTGTATGTTTATTATATTTATATAGCGCAAACAGGTGTACTCAGTGCTTTACAGGTTACATTACAGTAGAGGGAGGTACAGTAAGTGCAGTAGGTATACAGTGTATGTATATTTTATTTATATAGCGCTAACAGGTGTACTCAGCACTTTACAGGTTACATTACAGTAGAGGGAGGTACAGTAAGTGCAGTAGGTATACAGTGTATGTTTATTATATTTATATAGCGCTAACAGGTGTACTCAGTGCTTTACAGGTTACATTACAGTAGAGGGAGGTACAGTAAGTGCAGTAGGTATACAGTGTATGTATATTTTATTTATATAGCGCTAACAGGTGTACTCAGCACTTTACAGGTTACATTACAGTAGAGGGAGGTACAGTAAGTGCAGTAGGTATACAGTGTATGTATATTATATTTATATAGCACTAACAGGTGTACTCAGTGCTTTACAGGTTACATTACAGTAGAGGGAGGTACAGTAAGTGCAGTAGGTATACAGTGTATGTATATTATATTTATATAGCGCTAACAGGTATACTCAGCACTTTACAGGTTACATTACAGTAGAGGAAGGTACAGTAAGTGCAGTAGGTATACAGTGTATGTATATTTTATTTATATAGCGCTAACAGGTGTACTCAGCACGTTACAGGTTACATTACAGTAGAGGGAGGTACAGTAAGTGCAGTATACAGTGTAGGTATATTTTATTTATATAGCACTAACAGGTGTACTCAGCACTTTACAGGTTACATTACAGTAGAGGGAGGTACAGTAAGTGCAGTAGGTATACAGTGTAGGTATATTATATTTATATAGCGCTAACAGGTATACTCAGCACTTTACAGGTTACATTACAGTAGAGGAAGGTACAGTAAGTGCAGTTGGTATACAGTGTATGTATATTATATATATATAGCGCTAACAGGTGTACTCAGCACTTTACAGGTTACATTACAGTAGAGGGAGGTACAGTAAGTGCAGTAGGTATACAGTGTATGTACATTTTATTTATATAGCGCTAACAGGTGTACTCAGCACTTTACAGGTTACATTACAGCAGAGGGAGGTACAGTAAGTGCAGTAGGTCTACAGTGTATGTATATTTTATTTATATAGCGCTAACAGGTGTACTCAGCACTTTACAGGTTACATTACAGTAGAGGGAGGTACAGTAAGTGCAGTAGGTATACAGTGTATGTATATTGTATTTATATAGCGCTAACAGGTGTACTCAGCACTTTACAGGTTACATTACAGTAGAGGGAGGTACAGTAAGTGCAGTAGGTATACAGTGTATGTATATTTTATTTATATAGCGCTAACAGGTATACTCAGCACTTTACAGGTTACATTACAGTAGAGGGAGGTACAGTAAGTGCAGTAGGTATACAGTGTATGTATATTTTATTTATATAGCGCTAACAGGTGTACTCAGCACGTTACAGGTTACATTACAGTAGAGGGAGGTACAGTAAGTGCAGTATACAGTGTAGGTATATTTTATTTATATAGCACTAACAGGTGTACTCAGCACTTTACAGGTTACATTACAGTAGAGGGAGGTACAGTAAGTGCAGTAGGTATACAGTGTAGGTATATTTTATTTATATAGCACTAACAGGTGTACTCAGCACTTTACAGGTTACATTACAGTAGAGGGAGGTACAGTAAGTGCAGTATACAGTGTAGGTATATTTTATTTATATAGCACTAACAGGTGTACTCAGCACTTTACAGGTTACATTACAGTAGAGGGAGGTACAGTAAGTGCAGTAGGTATACAGTGTATGTATATTTTATTTATATAGCGCTAACAGGTGTACTCAGCACTTTACAGGTTACATTACAGTAGAGGGAGGTACAGTAAGTGCAGTAGGTATACAGTGTATGTATATTTTATTTATATAGCACTAACAGGTGTACTCAGCACTTTACAGGTTACATTACAGCAGAGGGAGGTACAGTAAGTGCAGTAGGTATACAGTGTATGTTTATTATATTTATATAGCACTAACAGGTGTACTCAGCACTTTACAGGTTACATTACAGTAGAGGGTGGTACAGTAAGTGCAGTAGGTATACAGTGTATGTATATTTTATTTATATAGCGCTAACAGGTGTACTCAGCACTTTACAGGTTACATTACAGTAGAGGGAGGTACAGTAAGTGCAGTAGGTATACAGTGTAGGTATATTTTATTTATATAGCGCTAACAGGTGTACTCAGCACTTTACAGGTTACATTACAGTAGAGGGAGGTACAGTAAGTGCAGTAGGTATACAGTGTAGGTATATTTTATTTATATAGCGCTAACAGGTGTACTCAGCACTTTACAGGTTACATTACAGCAGAGGGAGGTACAGTAAGTGCAGTAGGTATACAGTGTAGGTATATTTTATTTATATAACGCTAACAGGTGTACTCAGCACGTTACAGGTTACATTACAGTAGAGGGAGGTACAGTAAGTGCAGTAGGTATACAGTGTAGGTATATTTTATTTATATAGCACTAACAGGTGTACTCAGCACTTTACAGGTTACATTACAGTAGAGGGAGGTACAGTAAGTGCAGTAGGTATACAGTGTAGGTATATTTTATTTATATAGCGCTAACAGGTGTACTCAGCACTTTACAGGTTACATTACAGTAGAGGGAGGTACAGTAAGTGCAGTAGGTATACAGTGTAGGTATATTTTATTTATATAGCGCTAACAGGTGTACTCAGCACTTTACAGGTTACATTACAGCAGAGGGAGGTACAGTAAGTGCAGTAGGTATACAGTGTAGGTATATTTTATTTATATAACGCTAACAGGTGTACTCAGCACGTTACAGGTTACATTACAGTAGAGGGAGGTACAGTAAGTGCAGTAGGTATACAGTGTAGGTATATTTTATTTATATAGCGCTAACAGGTGTACTCAGCACTTTACAGGTTACATTACAGCAGAGGGAGGTACAGTAAGTGCAGTAGGTATACAGTGTAGGTATATTTTATTTATATAACGCTAACAGGTGTACTCAGCACTTTACAGGTTACATTACAGTAGAGGGAGGTACAGTAAGTGCAGTAGGTATACAGTGTATGTATATTTTATTTATATAGCTCTAACAGTGTACTCAGCACGTTACAGGTTACATTACAGTAGAGGGAGGTACAGTAAGTGCAGTAGGTATACAGTGTAGGTATATTTTATTTATATAGCACTAACAGGTGTACTCAGCACGTTACAGGTTACATTACAGTAGAGGGAGGTACAGTAAGTGCAGTAGGTATACAGTGTATGTATATTTTATTTATATAGAGCTAACAGGTGTACTCAGTGCTTTACAGGTTACATTACAGTAGAGGGAGGTACAGTAAGTGCAGTAGGTATACAGTGTATGTATATTTTATTTATATAGCGCTAACAGGTGTACTCAGCACTTTACAGGTTACATTACAGCAGAGGGAGGTACAGTAAGTGCAGTAGGTATACAGTGTAGGTATGTTTTATTTATATAGCGCTAACAGGTGTACTCAGCACTTTACAGGTTACATTACAGCAGAGGGAGGTACAGTAAGTGCAGTAGGTATACAGTGTAGGTATATTTTATTTATATAACGCTAACAGGTGTACTCAGCACGTTACAGGTTACATTACAGTAGAGGGAGGTACAGTAAGTGCAGTAGGTATACAGTGTATGTATATTTTATTTATATAGAGCTAACAGGTGTACTCAGTGCTTTACAGGTTACATTACAGTAGAGGGAGGTACAGTAAGTGCAGTAGGTATACAGTGTATGTATATTTTATTTATATAGCGCTAACAGGTGTACTCAGCACTTTACAGGTTACATTACAGCAGAGGGAGGTACAGTAAGTGCAGTAGGTATACAGTGTAGGTATATTTTATTTATATAGCGCTAACAGGTGTACTCAGCACTTTACAGGTTACATTACAGCAGAGGGAGGTACAGTAAGTGCAGTAGGTATACAGTGTAGGTATATTTTATTTATATAACGCTAACAGGTGTACTCAGCACTTTACAGGTTACATTACAGTAGAGGAAGGTACAGTAAGTGCAGTAGGTATACAGTGTATGTATATTTTATTTATATAGCGCTAACAGGTGTACTCAGCACTTTACAGGTTACATTACAGTAGAGGGAGGAACAGTAAGTGCAGTAGGTATACAGTGTATGTATATTTTATTTATATAGCGCTAACAGGTGTACTCAGCACTTTACAGGTTACATTACAGTAGAGGGAGGAACAGTAAGTGCAGTAGGTATACAGTGTATGTATATTGTATTTATATAGCGCTAACAGGTGTACTCAGCACGTTACAGGTTACATTACAGTAGAGGGAGGTACAGTAAGTGCAGTAGGTATACAGTGTAGGTATATTTTATTTATATAGCACTAACAGGTGTACTCAGCACTTTACAGGTTACATTACAGTAGAGGGAGGTACAGTAAGTGCAGTAGGTATACAGTGTAGGTATATTTTATTTATATAGCACTAACAGGTGTACTCAGCACTTTACAGGTTACATTACAGTAGAGTGAGGTACAGTAAGTGCAGTAGGTATACAGTGTATGTATATTTTATTTATATAGCACTAACAGGTGTACTCAGCACTTTACAGGTTACATTACAGTAGAGGAAGGTACAGTAAGTGCAGTAGGTATACAGTGTATGTATATTTTATTTATATAGCGCTAACAGGTGTACTCAGCACTTTACAGGTTACATTACAGTAGAGGGAGGAACAGTAAGTGCAGTAGGTATACAGTGTATGTATATTGTATTTATATAGCGCTAACAGGTGTACTCAGCACGTTACAGGTTACATTACAGTAGAGGGAGGTACAGTAAGTGCAGTAGGTATACAGTGTAGGTATATTTTATTTATATAGCACTAACAGGTGTACTCAGCACTTTACAGGTTACATTACAGTAGAGGGAGGTACAGTAAGTGCAGTAGGTATACAGTTTAGGTATATTTTATTTATATAGCACTAACAGGTGTACTCAGCACTTTACAGGTTACATTACAGTAGAGGGAGGTACAGTAAGTGCAGTAGGTATACAGTGTATGTATATTTTATTTATATAGCACTAA
>NC_086326.1:4753167-4778167 GCF_036172605.1 Pelobates fuscus
TTAGAATGTATTAGAACGTATTAATAGAATGTATTAATAGACTGTATTAGAATGTATTAGAACGTATTAATAGACTGTATTAATAGACTGTATTAGAACGTATTAATAGACTGTATTAGAACGTATTAGAACGTATTAATAGACTGTATTAGAATGTATTAATAGACTGTATTAGAACGTATTAGAATGTATTAATAGACTGTATTAGAACGTATTAGAATGTATTAATAGACTGTATTAGAATGTATTAATAGACTGTATTAGAACGTATTAGAATGTATTAATAGACTGAATTAGAACATATTAGAATGTATTAATAGACTGTATTAGAACGTATTAGAATGTATTAATAGACTGTATTAGAACGTATTAATAGACTGTATTAGAACGTATTAGAACGTATTAATAGACTGTATTAGAATGTATTAATAGACTTATTAGAACGTAATAGACTGTATTAGAACGTATTAATAGACTGTTGTAACGGCTACCCAGGTAGTAAGGGGTATCAGCCGTTGGAGACGTCCTTTTCCTGACAAGCTGCTGTGTAATAATGGAGCTCTTAATCCCATCCACGAAATCCAAGGGTAGAGTCAGGCATAGCTGTAAACTGGAACAGAGTAATGGTACAATAGATTCCCTCCAAGAACGAGACGAGGCTACGTTTTGAAGTGTCAAGCAGAACTGAGATTTATTGACAGGGGTCTCCTTTTATGGAATACTGCCCTGGGAAGGGCTACACTTACAATAACCAATCGCATACATGGTACAACCCCCATGTCTCCTCCCCTCAGATAAACATTTAACATAATTAACACACACATAATTTTACCCAAGTTCTGGATGTACCCCAAAACAGGGGGTACAGCTTTAAATCCGGTATCCCCAGATAGCCCTGGTTCAGGGGAACCACATATCTAAAATCCAGCTCATTCGGTTAAAGGGTTCGGGAGTTATGGATCTTTGAAGTTTTGACCGACCGCACAGACTTTCTGGCCAAAAATAGTTCCACAACTTTTGGCCTTGCAGTCGGTCTCCGTTCGTGCATTAAAACCCCACGAAACCCTTTCCATCCACAGCTATCTCGGTGTTTGCTAGAATCCCCACGTGAGGTGTAGTCTTTCTACCGAACGGCTGGTCGTTCGGTAGTTCCAGCACGAAGCTACGTTATCCTGGAGGTCTCAGCGGTGTTCGCCTGTTTGCGTATCCGTTTTTAGTTCCAGATGATTGCTGGCAAACACCGCTGTTCGTGCGTAAGATGGCCGCGATCACGTGCAAAGTCCCGAAATGGCGGCCACCTATGCTTAACACAAAGGATTCGTGCTGAACTATGCGAATGGCTGAAATAGAGCTGGGAGGCAAAATGTCACTTAATTGCACGCCAAGGTGGTCCGGTGTTCGGTGATTTGAGTCCATTCTTGGGTAATAGTAATTTATATGTCACAAGCAATTCGGTCCTTTGTATGTCCAGCTGTATTATTGTTAAGAGTGTCCAGGCAGCATTCATAGTTCTGTCACAACTGTATTAGAATGTATTAATAGACTGTATTAGAACGTATTAATAGACTGTATTAGAACGTATTAATATACTGTATCAATAGACTTCATTAGAATGTATTAATAGACTGTATTAGAATGTATTAATAGACTGTATTAGAACGTATTAATATACTGTATTAGAACGTGTTAGAACGTATTAATAGACTGTATTAGAACGTATTAATAGACTGTATTAGAACGTATTAGAACGTATTAATAGACTGTATTAGAACGTATTAATATACTGTATTAATAGACTTCATTAGAATGTATTAATAGACTGTATTAGAATGTATTAATAGACTGTATTAGAACGTATTAATATACTGTATTAGAACGTGTAACGGACCGTTTCAGCATACAAGGGGAAAAATGCGTTTAGGCGATAATCCCCTTTTCCATAGACAGGCACAGCTACTGCAGAACATCAGAACTCACGAGCTGGATACGAAATACACTCCGAACTGGAACAGCTGAACAAGAAAAGCATACAATCGGCTTACACTCTTGGCAGTCAGCTTACAATCCAATCCCCCCCAAGAACGAGACGACACTTCATTTTGAGGGTTAAGCAGGAACTCAGGACTGGGACACCCAGTCTGGCTTTTATTACACACAAGTACATACAGGACACTCCCAGGGGGAGGATGAATTTAGCCAATCACATGGATGTACCTCCCACACATTTCCTCCCCTTAGATTAGCACTTAACATAATTAACAGGGACACATTTTTACCCAAGTTTTGGATGTACCCTAAATACTTGGGGTACATCCACAAATCCAATATCTCCAGATAGCCCTAGTCTGGAGGGACAACATATGTTAAAATCAGCCCATTCGGATAAACGGTTCGGGAGTTATGGGACTTTAAAGTATTGACCGACCGCATGGGTAAAGTATCCGAAAACAGTTCCATGCATTTTGGCCCTGCGGTCGGTCACAAACAAGGGAACGCAAACAGACGAATTACTTGGGTTATAGAGACTAAGGGGAATTCGCATGAATCCCCTAGTTCGTATGTTTCTTTCTACCGAACGACGGGTCATTCGGTAGTTTCTATACGAAATCCTGGAAGTCTGGAGGTCTCAGCGGTGTTTGCCTAGTCGAGTGTCCGATTTCAGTTCCAGACACTCGACGGCAAAACACCGCTGTTCGGTAGTTAAAGATGGCCGCCGCCACGTGTTGGTTTCCTGAATGGCGGCCACCCAGAGGACACAGAACACATTACATGGATTGCCAATTACCTGTTTGCAACATTGTTGCAAACGGTAATTGGAGGCACACTTAGTCCTGGGTGGTCTGGTTGTTCGGTAGTTTCCTCCATACAATGAATGGAGTGATTCTACCGAACCATCAGATGAATGCTGACACATATATAACCCAGGTTAACTGCATACAAAAATACATACATGACATGAAAGTATTAAAGGCAGGATTACTGTACTACGCTCCACAGTCTTAAAGGTACAGTAGTCCCAAAAGTTCAAATATGTCCATCGCTGCTTTTAAAGGGCCAGCAGCAGCAATACAAATTGTTACATGCCCAAATATAGTTTTTAAAGTGCAGCATGTCCAGGGGCCATAGTCAGCGGGCAGGAGGCTAGCAGCCAGGCCTCTCCAGTTCACAGTGGCGAAGCTGGTTTCGCCACATTTCTCCCCTTTGCCAATTAGACTAACAAGGTACCTGACTTTCTGCCGGTCAGTGCCCTGGTTAGTCCAGCAACCCACCCACGAAACAGAAATAACAGAGCAGCCCACCCCCACTAACCGGTTACTACATCTGGGTGAGGAAGGATTTTGTCCAAGTTCTGGTGTTTCACCACTGCTGGGTGGGAGACGGGTAGGCTGCCTTGGGGGGTTGCTGAGGGGGCAGAGACCAGCGGTACTCTGTCCTGTTGCCAGCACTACTACGGGAGTAGTCTGGTGGGCGCCTGGTTGCTGGAGACTGGCTGTCTCCCCTTTAGGTGCACAGCTCGACTGCCGGAGGGGGAGACCGACCGTCTCCCCTTTGGATCCATCACACTGAGGCTGGGGAACAGGACCGACCGTCCCTATCCCTTGTGCGGTAAGTGCAGAGACTACGGTCCCATCTGCACGGTTGTGGGGCTTAACGTCTCCCCTTGGTGAGTTAGGCTGCCGTTGGAGAGAGGGTGTAACAAGCTCCTCTCTCTGGACGGTAAACTGCCGCTGGGGAGGGGGGTTAGCAGGCTCCTCTCCCTGCCACTCTCTCTGCTGGTGGAAAGGGGGACCAGCTGTCTCCCCTTTCATTCTCTTGTCCGGCTGCTGGGGTGCGAGACTGATTGTCTCTGCTCCCTGCAGGACACACTGCCGCTGGGGAGGATGGACGACACCATCAGCTCCCTGGGGCACACACTGCCGCTGGGGAGGGAGGACGCTGCTCTCCTCTCCCTTCGCTTCACACTGCCGTCCTGGCATCTCACTTTGCTGCTGGGGGGCAGGAACAACAACTTCTGCCCCCTGTAACTCAGCCTGCCGCTGGGGAGGAAGGACTGCACCTTCGGCTCCCTTGGACACACACGGCTGCTGGGGAGGATGGACGACACCATCAGCTCCCTGGGGCACACATTGCCGCTGGGGAGGGAGGACGCTGCTCTCCTCTCCCTTCCCTTCACACTGCCTTCTTGGCATATCATTTTGCTGCTGGGGGGCAGGAACAACAACCTCTGCCCCCTGTAACTCAGCCTGCCGCTGGGGAGGAAGGACTGCACCTTCGGCTCCTTTGGACACACACGGCTGCTGGGGAGGATGGACGACACCATCAGCTCCCTGGGGCACACATTGCCGCTGGGGAGGGAGGACGCTGCTCTCCTCTCCCTTCCCTTCACACTGCCTTCTTGGCACATCACTTTGCTGCTGGGGGGCAGGAACAACAACCTCTGCCCCCTGTAACACAGCCTGCCGCTGGGGAGGAAGGACTGCACCTTCGGCTCCCTGGGTTACACACTGGCGCTGGGGAGGAAGGACGACACCTTCATCTCCCTGGGGTTGCTCACAGGACCAGTCTAGGAACTCTGCTACCTCGGGTACTGCTGGTTGCTGTTGGGCGTGAGGACCGGTGGACTCTTCCCAGGCCTCATTGATGAGTCGCCGGTAATCCCCCTCTAAGTTCCATTCCTCGGTGACCAAATATCGTAGGTCTGCCTCGAGGTCCACAGCGCCAAAGAGACCCAGCATGTTCTCCCGGATGCCGTACAGGTCCCAAAAACGAAAGTCGGCATCTTTCCCAAAGTCCCCGTCACCACTATTATCCCAAAATAGACCGGGGCCAGTGTAATCTCCGCCTTCTGGGAACTCATACTCTGCCATCCTGGGGACACACTGAGCCGCGTACCACTGTAGCGCCTGGTATGCGTCGTCGAGCACCAGTTCTGCGTATACTAGAATCTCGAGTCTAGTCACCCACTTTTCTGTGGTCTGTTTTCTCAGGAGGGGCATCCGCTCTGCCATTCTAGCCAGAATTCGCTGCCTTCTGCTGCGGCGCTGATCCCCTCGTGAATACTGTACTTCCTCTAGGGCTTCGTCCCACAATTCGGCTCTGACAGACTGTCTGTACATCAACATGTTCTTCTCTGGGACTGCTCCAGACTCCGGGAGGTAATCGTCCAATCTAACTTGAAACTCCTCCTCCATTTTCTGAGTTCCTTTGTAGATAGGGTCGCTGTACGGATACTAGCGTTGCCCTCAATTTGTAATCCAGAAATGGTGTTGTCTGTAGCTGTCCCTCTGGTTGTAGGAACGATCCCGCCGCTTGCCACCAATTGTAACGGACCGTTTCAGCATACAAGGGGAAAAATGCGTTTAGGCGATAATCCCCTTTTCCATAGACAGGCACAGCTACTGCAGAACATCAGAACTCACGAGCTGGATACGAAATACACTCCGAACTGGAACAGCTGAACAAGAAAAGCATACAATCGGCTTACACTCTTGGCAGTCAGCTTACAATCCAATCCCCCCCAAGAACGAGACGACACTTCATTTTGAGGGTTAAGCAGGAACTCAGGACTGGGACACCCAGTCTGGCTTTTATTACACACAAGTACATACAGGACACTCCCAGGGGGAGGATGAATTTAGCCAATCACATGGATGTACCTCCCACACATTTCCTCCCCTTAGATTAGCACTTAACATAATTAACAGGGACACATTTTTACCCAAGTTTTGGATGTACCCTAAATACTTGGGGTACATCCACAAATCCAATATCTCCAGATAGCCCTAGTCTGGAGGGACAACATATGTTAAAATCAGCCCATTCGGATAAACGGTTCGGGAGTTATGGGACTTTAAAGTATTGACCGACCGCATGGGTAAAGTATCCGAAAACAGTTCCATGCATTTTGGCCCTGCGGTCGGTCACAAACAAGGGAACGCAAACAGACGAATTACTTGGGTTATAGAGACTAAGGGGAATTCGCATGAATCCCCTAGTTCGTATGTTTCTTTCTACCGAACGACGGGTCATTCGGTAGTTTCTATACGAAATCCTGGAAGTCTGGAGGTCTCAGCGGTGTTTGCCTAGTCGAGTGTCCGATTTCAGTTCCAGACACTCGACGGCAAAACACCGCTGTTCGGTAGTTAAAGATGGCCGCCGCCACGTGTTGGTTTCCTGAATGGCGGCCACCCAGAGGACACAGAACACATTACATGGATTGCCAATTACCTGTTTGCAACATTGTTGCAAACGGTAATTGGAGGCACACTTAGTCCTGGGTGGTCTGGTTGTTCGGTAGTTTCCTCCATACAATGAATGGAGTGATTCTACCGAACCATCAGATGAATGCTGACACATATATAACCCAGGTTAACTGCATACAAAAATACATACATGACATGAAAGTATTAAAGGCAGGATTACTGTACTACGCTCCACAGTCTTAAAGGTACAGTAGTCCCAAAAGTTCAAATATGTCCATCGCTGCTTTTAAAGGGCCAGCAGCAGCAATACAAATTGTTACATGCCCAAATATAGTTTTTAAAGTGCAGCATGTCCAGGGGCCATAGTCAGCGGGCAGGAGGCTAGCAGCCAGGCCTCTCCAGTTCACAGTGGCGAAGCTGGTTTCGCCACAGAACGTATTAGAACGTATTAATAGACTGTATTAGAACGTATTAATATACTGTATTAGAACGTATTAGAACGTATTAGAACGTATTAATAGACTGTATTAGAACGTATTAATATACTGTATTAATAGACTTCATTAGAATGCATTAATAGACTGTATTAGAACGTATTAATAGACTGTATTAGAATGTATTAATAGACTGTATTAGAACGTATTAGAACGTATTAATAGACTGTATTAGAACGTATTAATAGACTGTATTAGAACGTATTAGAACGTATTAATAGACTGTATTAGAATGTATTAATAGACTGTATTAGAATGTATTAATAGACTGTATTAGAACGTATTAGAATGTATTAATAGACTGTATTAGAACCTATTAATAGACTGTATTAGAACGTATTAATAGACTGTATTAGAATGTATTAATAGACTGTATTAGAACGTATTAATAGACTTCATTAGAATGTATTAATAGACTGTATTAGAACGTATTAGAATGTATTAATAGACTGTATTAGAACCTATTAATAGACTGTATTAGAACGTATTAATAGACTGCATTAGAATGTATTAATAAAATGTATTAGAACGTATTAGAACGTATTAATAGAATGTATTAATAGACTGTGTTAGAACGTATTAATAGACTGTATTAGAACGTATTAATAGACTGTATTAGAACGTATTAGAATGTATTAATAGACTGTATTAGAATGTATTAGTAGACTGTATTAGAATGTATTAATAGACTGTATTAGAACGTATTAATAGACTGTATTAGAACGTATTAGAATGTATTAATAGACTGTATTAGAACCTATTAATAGACTGTATTAGAACGTATTAATAGACTGCATTAGAATGTATTAATAGACTGTATTAGAACGTATTAATAGACTTCATTAGAATGTATTAATAGACTGTATTAGAACGTATTAGAATGTATTAATAGACTGTATTAGAACGTATTAATAGACTGCATTAGAATGTATTAATAGACTGTATTAGAACGTATTAATAGACTGCATTAGAATGTATTAATAGACTGTATTAGAACGTATTAATAGACTGTATTAGAACGTATTAATAGACTTCATTAGAATGTATTAATAGACTGTATTAGAACGTATTAGAATGTATTAATAGACTGTATTAGAACCTATTAATAGACTGTATTAGAACGTATTAATAGACTGCATTAGAATGTATTAATAGACTGTATTAGAACGTATTAATAGACTGCATTCGAATGTATTAATAGACTGTATTAGAACGTATTAATAGACTTCATTAGAATGTATTAATAGACTGTATTAGAACGTATTAATAGACTGTATTAGAACGTATTAGAATGTATTAATAGACTGTATTAGAATGTATTAATAGACTGTATTAGAACGTATTAATATACTGTATTAGAACGTATTAACAGACTTCATTAGAATGTATTAATAGACTGTATTAGAACGTATTAGAATGTATTAATAGACTGTATTAGAACCTATTAATAGACTGTATTAGAACGTATTAATAGACTGCATTAGAATGTATTAATAGACTGTATTAGAACGTATTAATAGACTGCATTAGAATGTATTAATAGACTGTATTAGAACGTATTAATAGACTGCATTAGAATGTATTAATAGACTGTATTAGAACGTATTAATAGACTTCATTAGAATGTATTAATAGACTGTATTAGAACGTATTAGAACGTATTAATAGACTGTATTAGAACGTATTAATAGACTGTATTAGAACGTATTAATAGACTGTATTAATAGAACGGATTAGAATGTATTAATAGACTGTATTAGAACGTATTAATAGACTGTATTAAAAATGTATTAATAGAACGTATTAGAATGTATTAATAGACTGTATTAGAACGTATTAATAGACTGTATTAGAACGTATTAGAATGTATTAATAGACTGTATTAGAATGTATTAATAGACTGTATTAGAACGTATTAATAGACTGTATTAGAACCTATTAATAGACTGTATTAGAACGTATTAATAGACTGTATTAGAACCTATTAATAGACTGTATTAGAACGTATTAATAGACTGTATTAGAACCTATTAATAGACTGTATTAGAACGTATTAATAGACTGTATTAGAACGTATTAATAGACTGTATTAGAACGTATTAATAGACTGTATTAGAACGTATTAGAACGTATTAATAGACTGTATTAGAACGTATTAATAGACTGTATTAGAACGTATTAGAACATATTAATAGACTGTATTAGAATGTATTAATAGACTGTATTAGAACGTATTAATAGACTGTATTAGAATGTATTAATAGACTGTATTAATAGAACGTATTAGAATGTATTAATAGACTGTATTAGGACATATTAATAGACTGTATTAGAATGTATTAATAGACTGTATTAGAACCTATTAATAGACTGTATTAGAACGTATTAATAGACTGTATTAGAACGTATTAATAGACTGTATTAGAACGTATTAGAACGTATTAATAGACTGTATTAGAACGTATTAATAGACTGTATTAGAACGTATTAGAACGTATTAATAGACTGTATTAGAACCTATTAATAGACTGTATTAGAATGTATTAATAGACTGTATTAGAACGTATTAATAGACTGTATTAGAACCTATTAATAGACTGTATTAGAACGTATTAATAGACTGTATTAGAACGTATTAATAGACTGTATTAATAGAACGTATTAGAACGTATTAATAGACTGTATTAGAACGTATTAGAATGTATTAATAGACTGTATTAGAATGTATTAATAGACTGTATTAGAACGTATTAGAATGTATTAATAGACTGTATTAGAATGTATTAATAGACTGTATTAGAACGTATTAGAACATATTAATAGACTGTATTAGAATGTATTAATAGACTGTATTAGAACGTATTAATAGACTGTATTAGAATGTATTAATAGACTGTATTAGAATGTATTAATAGACTGTATTAGAACGTATTAGAATGTATTAATAGACTGTATTAGAACGTATTAATGTAGCGGTACTTACCTTATCCGGGGGCCGGCCGCGGTCCTCTCTTCAAGCCGCGCGCGGTCCTGCGGCTGCACGAGCCGCGCGCGGCTCGTCCGACTCTCCTAACAGGAAGACGGGCAGTGACCGCGAGATGCGGTCACGTGTCCCGCCTGAAGCTAAGAGCGCGCCGCGAGTCTCGGGCGCGCTCTTAAAGAGACAGTGGGAGCCTAAATTGCAAAAAGGCTCCCATTGGCTCCTGTCATGCCAATCACCCCATACACTTACCTTTTGGGGGTGTGGAAGTGACAGGAGCCAATCACATTAGTTTGAAGGCTACTTATACTTACCCTTTTCCCTTAGTTCCTTGCCCTATCGTGGTTTCTGCTACAGTTCCCTTTAGTGCTTGTTGTGTTCAGTTGTGTTTCTCCGTATTTGACCTTGGCTTTGTATTCTGACTTCGTTTTCGCTTTATCCTTGTCTGTTCTGTTTCCCGCTTGCTGATTCCTGTGTACCAGACCCCGGCTAGTTCTCGTTTACGCTGTCTCTTTGTACCCTTGACCTCGGATTGTTCCTGACTCTTTACTTCTCCTATTACGTCGAGTCCGGCCACTCTAAGGTCCGGTAGACGTATCTCTCCTCTGTGCTGTCTTCTGTTTGGCTGTATCCTGCGTGTAGGGGTATATTCTCGTTACATTACGATAGGGCCATGGACTGCGCAGATTTAGCTCAACAGATGGCGTCCCATGAGGCTAGATTTGTAGAGCAGGATCACCGTATGGATCAGATAGCTCAGGCGCTCCAGACGCTCTTAGCTAGAACCATTCCAGCAACCACACATAACCCTCCTACACCCCTGCTTCCTGAAGTATCCACTTTGCCTACTACTTCGGCCCATTTAACACCTCCTCCTAGGTATGGAGGGGATTCTAAGACATGCAGAGGGTTTATTAACCAAATAGAGTTTCATTTTGAGATGTATCCACGTTCGTTTCCCACAGAGAGGTCTAAAGTTGGGTTCTTTATGCACCAACTTACCGACAAAGCACTTGAATGGGCAAATCCTATTTGGGAAGCTAATGGACCTATGGTGCATGACTTTCACAGTTTTCTTACAGCTTTTCGCAGAACTTTTGACACTATGAAAAGGTCTAAGAATGCCGCAAGAGCATTAATGAGAGTTAAACAGGGTTCTAGGTCTGTGGCTGATTTCGCTATTCAGTTTCGTACCCTTGCCTCACAGGTAGATTGGACCAACAATGGGTTAACTACTGCCTTCATGGAAGGCTTATCAGACTCTATATTGGATGAGGTAGCAGCTAAGGAGCTTCCTGTTGCCTTAGAGGACCTTATTGACTACCTCATTGATATAGATAATAGGATTCGTGACAGGCTCTATACCAAGAACAGAAATAGACGTTTTGTTACACCTATTCACCCCAGAGTTAATACACCGGAGAGTGTAAAAGTATCTGAAGAGGAACCTATGCAATTAGGGGTTGCCAAACTCTCTGATAATGAAAAATTACATAGGAGAAGGGAGGGACTCTGCCTGTATTGTGGTAGGAGAGACCATATGGTAAAGGAATGTCCTTTGCTCCCGGAAAACTCTCGCACCTAAGACCTTATAGGGGACTGACCTTGGGTGTGATTTCTAAGTCTCCTACATTGCCTCCTAACCGACTGCTTCTCCCTGTTTCTTTACATATGGGAGAGAGTTGTATAGTTGAAAATATATATGCTCTGGTTGACTCTGGGGCAGCTGAGAATTTTATAGACTCTGGTTTTGTAAAGAAAAACAACATTCCCATCAGGGAGAAGGAGATACCCTTGGCCGTTGAGGCCATAGACGGTAGACCATTGATATCTCCAGTTGTTACTCATGAGACTGCACCGTTACACATGTACACAGGGGTTTTACACTATGAAACCATTCGGTTCCAGGTCATCACCTCTCCATCTTCACAGTTAGTGTTAGGGTATCCATGGTTACGTGCCCACAATCCCATTTTTGACTGGGAGACAGGGCAGATAAAATCATGGAGTGAAGCCTGCCATGAGTCATGTACTATTGAAGTCACGCCTGTGAATTCTATTAATGTTCCTACCATTCCTCCTTTGTCTACGGCTATACCCTCTCAGTATTTAT
This sequence comes from Pelobates fuscus, assembly GCF_036172605.1. Classification (NCBI taxonomy): domain Eukaryota; kingdom Metazoa; phylum Chordata; class Amphibia; order Anura; family Pelobatidae; genus Pelobates; species Pelobates fuscus. The sequence goes on from NC_086326.1 coordinate 4,764,958, forward strand.
CTTTAAAGACTGTCTTTGATAAAAGAGAGGCTGACAAATTACCGCCTCACAGACCCTACGATTGTGCTATTGACTTGTTGCCTGGCACTATACCTCCAAAGGGCAGGGTGTACCCTCTATCGGTTCAAGAAAACCGTGTCATGGAGGAATACATTAAAGAATCATTAGACAAGGGATTTATTAGGAGATCCTCTTCTCCGGCTGGAGCGGGGTTCTTCTTTGTATCAAAAAAAGGTGATTTAAGACCTTGCATTGATTATAGAGGTCTTAATAAAATCACCATCAAAAATGCTTACCCTATACCATTAATAACAGAATTGTTTGACAGGCTCAAACATGCTACGGTATTTACCAATTTAGATCTTAGAGGAGCATACAATTTGATACGTATAAAAAAGGACCACGAATGGAAGACAGCCTTTAACACTAGGTCAGGTCATTATGAGTATTCCGTCATGCCATTTGGGCTTTGCAATGCCCCAGCAGTATTCCAAGAATTTATTAATGATGTCTTAAGGGACTTTATTCACTCATTTGTTATTGTGTACTTGGATGACATTTTAATATATTCTACAGACTTACACACTCATCACAGACATGTTACGACAGTTCTGAAGACCCTTCTTGCTAATGGTCTTTATTGCAAACTAGAAAAATGTCTATTCGACCAATCCGAAGTCCAGTTTTTGGGGTATTTGATTTCCGCTAAGGGTTTTCGGATGGATCCCCAGAAGCTCGCTGCGGTCATAGAATGGCCTCTGCCGCAAGGTCTGAAAGCCATCCAGCGTTTTCTGGGGTTCTCTGATTATTATAGACGTTTTATCAAAGGTTTTTCGTCTATCGTAGCACCTATTACTCGTATGACTAAAAAGGATGGCAATACACGTGCCTGGTCTACCGAGGCACTTCAGGCTTTTGACTTTCTTAAGACTATGTTCGCCTCTGCACCTATTTTACAGCATCCTGTCCCCTCATTGCCCTATATACTTGAGGTTGATGCTTCCGATATCGGGGTAGGTGCTGTCTTATCCCAAAGAGAGTCTCCTGACAAGCCATTGCAACCTTGTGGCTTCTTTTCTAAACAAATGTCCAAAGCAGAAAAGAATTATGATGTGGGTAATCGCGAACTCCTTGCTATCATTTTAGCACTCAAAGAATGGAGACATTTGTTAGAAGGCACTAAGGATCCTATCCTCATATTTACGGATCATAAGAACCTATCCTACCTTAGCGAAGCTAAAAGATTGTCTTCCAGGCAGGCTAGGTGGTCACTGTTCTTGTCTCATTTTAATTATATAATCACCTATAGGCCAGGTGATCGGAAGACTAAAGCGGAGTTTGAAACTATTGACAAACAGGAGATTGATGTTACTCCTGTCATTCCCCCAGACAGGATAATAGCAACTACTATATTGTCTATTTCCTCGTCCCTCTTGCAGGCCATACAAGCGAAACAAAGCATGGCACCTAGCGAGAGGCCTAATGATAAATTGTTCGTTGACGTTCCCGAGAGACGGGATATTCTGTCACTGTATCATGATACTAAGACCGCTGGACATCCTGGTATTTCCAAAACGGTGTCAGCTGTTTCTCTGTATTTTTGGTGGGATTCCTTACGTAAGGATGTCACTGACTATATAAGTGCTTGTACTACTTGTGCCTGTATGAAATCCTCTCGTAGAGTTCCTTGTGGGCTGTTGCATCCGTTACCCGTTCCCGAGAGACCTTGGTCTAATCTATCAATGGATTTTATTGTTGAATTACCCCCTTCGAATGGTAACACAGTCATCCTAATGATAGTTGATCGGTTTTCCAAAATGGCTCACTTTGTGTCTCTTCGCAAGTTGCCCACTTCCAAGGAACTGGCTCTTATCTTCGCTAGAGAAGTGTTTCGGTTACATGGTATTCCCTTATCTATTGTATCCGATAGGGGTAGCCAATTTATTTCCAGGTTCTGGAAAGCCTTTTGTTCGGAGATGGGTATTTCTCTCTCATTTTCTTCCGCTTACCATCCCCAGTCTAATGGAGCTGCTGAACGTGCCAACCAGTCTCTGGAGCAGTACCTCAGTTGTTTTGTGTCTCACCATCAGGACAATTGGTCTGACCTGCTTCCTTGGGCTGAATTTGCTCGGAATAACGCCACTCATGATTCTTCCGGCAAAAGCCCTTTTTACGTTGTCTATGGCCAGCATCCCGTTCTTCTTCCGGCTGCATTCTCCTCACAGGGCATGCCAGTTCTGGATGAGCATTTGGCTGGTTTGCGTAATACTTGGGAGCAGGTTCAGCGTTCTTTGGTGGACTCTGCTGCCCGCCAGAAGGCTCAGGCTGACAAGAATCGCAGAGCGGCTCCTTCCTATGTTGTGGGGGACAGGGTTTTGCTTTCCACACGGAATATTCGCCTCCGGGTGCCTTCTATGAAATTGGCTCCCCGCTTCATTGGTCCTTATCGCATTATACATAAGGTTAATCCCGTTTCTTATGCCTTGGGTCTGCCTAAGAATCTGCGTATACCTAATGTCTTTCACACCTCGTTGTTGAAGCCTTACGTACGCAACCGCTATACCCGGCATACTCCCCCTCCCCCTCCTGTCTCTTGAGGGTCATGAGGAGTTCGAAGTGTCTGCTGTTCTTGACTCTCGTTTCCTTAGGGGTCAGCTTCAGTACTTGGTACATTGGAAGGGTTATGGGCCTGAGGAGCGCAGTTGGATTTCTGCGGATGCTGTTCATGCTCCCCGCCTTGTACGTTCTTTCCATTCGCGTTTTCCTGCCAGGCCTGGTCCTGCCCGCCCGGAGGGCGTGTCCTCAGGGGGGGGTACTGTAGCGTTGCTTACCTTATCCGGGGGCCGGCCGCGGTCCTCTCTTCAAGCCGCGCGCGGTCCTGCCTCTCCGACTCTCCTAACAGGAAGACGGGCAGTGACCGCGAGACCCTCTTCACCTACTGTTCCTCTATGTCAAACATGCTTTGCCAGAATGAATGGTTGGTCTTGGTTTATCTTTTGTACAGTACAGCGCTGAGGAATATGTTGGCGCTATATAAATAGTTGTAACTGTTTCAAAAAGCCCTCGTCCTTAAACCAATGCCCTTTGCTGATCACCATGATAATGTACGTTCATGGATACTACATTTAAATCCTATTCTTAGCTCTCTGTATCATTTTGTAACAATGTTTCCTAACTGCGTTTCCTTCTTGGCAATACGCCATGATTGTGGAACGTGCGCTGATGTTTGCAATTAGCCCTCTCTCTCAACAGTAGCCTGATTACATTTTCTAATGACACCTGGTTGACCACTGTTGGTATCAGCCTGCGAGCAAGCACCATCACTTGCTAAGATATTTTGTCTGTTTTGGTAAAAGCCCGGTGCTGCGTTACCTTTATTTATGGGCCTCGGTTTAGTATTTTTGCATAATCTTTTCAAATGATTTTATATTTTGAAAGCGATTTTAAAAAAATGATATTTTTAAATATTAATATATTTTATATGTGATATATTTTTTGTATTCTAATATTTTGAAAAAAAAAACAAAAACATTTTACAAGTTTATCCAAAATATATATATCATGAATATATGTACTCTACCAAGGACAACTCTGATCCAAAAATGTGAAATCGAAGCCAATATGTTTTATTTTTTTAATGAGTGGAGAATTTTGGAGATTTTCTTTGGCTGGTGACATTGTTCCATTGGCCGGTTCTTGCAGGGTTAACACAACACAGAGGCAAACTGCAAATGTGGGGCAATCACCCTACATATTAGAACATTGCCCAAGATTTGCTCTTGATACAGAACCCCCCCCCCCCCCGCCCCCAGATCTCTCTCTACACCATGAGCTCCTCATGTAAGATTTAAACCACCTGAATATAAAATAATGTAGAGCATAGAGTAAATACAATCAAAGGCGCTTTTATATCTCCAATAAAATGCAATTTTTCAACTCACATTGTTGCACAAAATGGAAGTTATGTATAAAAAGTGTAGAGCCCTAAAACAGGTGTTGCAAAGATGTAAAACGTACGGAGGAACCAATGGAATGTGTGAATTGTACACATGGTGACTGCATAACATTTTAGCACTTATGCTACTTTTCAGAGAATGTCAATTTTTATAAATATCCCACATTGTTTATTATTGCAGCTATCGCCATGCGCCACGATGGTACCAACTATTGCTTTTCAGTAATGGTACCTTTTTGTACCATCCCCAGTTATTGTAACCGTCACACTGGTGGATTTATTACACAGTGAAATATCAGTCACGAAGCATTGTATGATATGTCAGCACGAAAAAAAATTATAATAACAACAAATTAAATAAATAAAAAGGGCAGATAAAGGACTGCGAGAATTGTACCTTATTGAGTCAGATATTGCAAACACACAATATCCTTTAAATAAAGTACAGGAATAAAGAAAAAGGTTCTGTTGCACTAAAAAAATAGAAGCTATTTGGAATAGTGAAAACATCTGTTTAAAAATCTACAGTTTTTTTGTGGGATGTAAGTGATTCGAATTTCGCCCCTTGTGTGGAATGAATTCTGCATTTTTCTTCTGCTTACCAAATTTTTCTTTCTTAGTAACTGAATATTGGTGAATAAAAAAAAAGCTAAACTTAGGCCAAATCATTCAGGTTGGAGAAACAGCTAAATTGGGGATAATTTTCCATTGAAAACGTGCAAATCGTGTTTCACTTCTATTCACTGTTTAGTAAATATGCCATAACTCACTTCTTATATGTCATGAGATATGTGCTGGTTTGGTGATACAGGTAGAGCATGGTACGTTTTGTTGAATCGGGACACATTATTCCCAAGAATCAATGAAACAGGTTTTGTTAATCTATCCAGGAAATGAGAACCTAAGCTCTAAGCCCCCTCCTCACACATGTCAATCAGACGGCCAGAATATGATTTCCTGGGTGATCACTATACACTGACTGGTTCAGGTGCTATACAAACTTACAACAGAATAGTGTGAAACACTTTGAGACACCGTTTCGATATCCCAGGCACCTGATTGGTGTAAGCTATACAACTTCAAGATCTTAAATGGTGAGCACCAATTATTTTATTGTTTCATTAAGATCTACGTTGTTTGTTAAAGAAATAGCTATGAGCATTTCACCATTATTTCCTTCAAATTTAGTGAAAAAAAAAAGAGTATGTCTGATAGTAGATCCACATTACCATTCATGTAATTGCTCAATCATTAGAGCTAAATAGAAAGCTAACAAGAAAATATATCGGTTAAAATTACAATGATTTATCAAAGTGATGTAAAGCATTGCGTACAGTTAGGTACGGGTAGGTGCGTCGTTTTGCTCCTCAAAGTGTTTTTGCCCCGAGTGCTCCTATCACAACTGGGACTAATACTGGGACTAATACTGGGACTAATACTGCCTTCACTCTCCACATCCTTTCTAACTCTTCTTTCAGTCCTTGGGATTTGTCCATCTTCTCGTGTTCCTTCTTCCTGATGTTCTAGTCACTGGGTATTGCCATATCCACCACCACTGCAGTCTTCCGTTCCTTGTGTACCACCAAGATGTCAGATCGGCTGGCCAGTACTTGTGTGTCTGTCTTGATCTGAAAGTCCAACAGGATCTTAGCCCTATCATTATCAACTACCTTTTATGGTGTCTCCCACCAGGACTTGGGCAGGTCCAGCCCAATATCTCTGCAGTTGGGATGCTTAGACTCCAACTTCTATTGATCTGGTGCTAAGTGCCTGTTCCTGTGCTGCTAGGATTTCGTAATAGGAGCCACATCCACTATCTGCTGGCAGTAGGCCCTATGGAGAGGTTTGTATTGCCATGGAATGTATGTAAATATGTACAGACTTGTTCAGCTCTCCCATTTGAATTTGATTAATTGAATGTTCATGTGTCCAATGTAAGGCAAAAAGTAGAGCTAGTGTTGACCAGAAACAAAGAAAATTCGGGATATGGCTATATAAATCTACAGAGAAAACATAAAACAAAACATAGTGTGATATTGTTATAAAACACAATATTTCATGCGCAGCAATCTTTGCACTCACAGGATGTAAACGATAAAAACGCTCTTAGGGTGCCTCTCCCGATGTGATGGGGGGCTAGCCGGTATTTCTGATCACCTCTGGATCCTTGTTTCACCAAAAGACATACACAGGTCAGGGTTCAGTAGTAAAAAAAAAAATGTTTTTATTCAAATAAAAGGTGTAGTCACCATTTCAGCATAGGATATAAGTAACAAAAAAATGTTGTCGGATATAAGTAACAAACACTATGCTGAAATGGTGACTACACCTTTTATTTGAATAAAAACATTTTTTTTTTAACTACTGAACCCTGACCTGTGTATGTCTTTTGGTGAAACAAGGATCCAGAGGTGATCAGAAATACCGGCTAGCCCCCCATCACATCGGGAGAGGCACCCTAAGAGCGTTTTTATCGTTTACATCCTGTGAGTGCAAAGAACGCTGCGCATGAAATATTGTGTTTTATAACAATATCACACTATGTTTTGTTTTATGTTTTCTCTGTAGATTTATATAGCCATATCCCGAATTTTCTTTGTTTCTGGTCAACACTATATATGATATAGGTTGCTTGTTTGGGTAGCGACCTCGGGAGGCTGTCATACATCTTTATAAGCTAAGTACCATTGCTTTTTATATTATTAATTTTCTGTATATTGTTTGAGATATAAAAAGTAGAGCTAGTTTTTTGTTTTTTTTTGTTAAAGGGTTTGGAGGGGGAATGCTTTTGTTTTGTTTTTTATGTTTTTTATTTAAAGACCCACTATAGGCACCCAGACCACTTCAGCTCAAAGAAGTGGTCTGGGTGCCAGGTCCCCCTAGTTTTAACCCTGCAGCTGAAAACATAGCAGTTTCAGAGGCTGCAGGGTTAATCCAGCCTCTAGTGTCTGTCTCCTTGCCGCTTCCGCGATTTACACGGAGTAAATCGCACTTATTGGACGCTGGACGTCTTCACAGACCTCCAGCGTCAAGAAAGATCCCCCATAGGAAAGCATTACTCAGTGCTATTGGTGGAATGCTCAATGATATGGGCGGGTTTGAATGCGCGCGCCTATGGTTGCGCATTTGCATTCGGCTCCACTCGGGAGCTGACGTTGATGGAGGAGGAGAGGGAGCCCAGCGCTGGATTAGGTTAGCTAATAAACGGTTTATTAACCATTTACTCACCGCGGAAGGGGCCCTAGTCATATTTGTATTCCTACCGTTATAGTGTTCCTTTAAATATTGTTTAGAGTACGATAAGCTGGAGCTTTCTTGCAATCTACATGTACATAAAATGCGTTTTATATATAGTTTGTAGGCGATATAAACAACATCTTAAAACTAATTCTTACTTATTTATTTTTTTATTAAATGGATTAATTAAAGATTGTGGGCACTACAAACTGACCTACTTTTTAATCAGTTTTGTAACTTTTCGGAAACCAGTTCCTTCTAAGTGGTAACATTTTGGAGATTAGTGCGTGAAGGTAATTTAGATATTACATTGTAGTTGCTTTATTTTGCCGTGCTCAGCCAACAAATACGATCCAGATCTGGGCTTAATTGATATTGCTAATAAATTGTGTAATTTGGAAATATGTTGAGGGCAGGGAAAGGGCACAGGCCTTCAGGGCACATCCAATTTCTGTCGATCTGATCAAAAACAGGCAGTAGTGCATGGAGTGCCCCTTTAAAAAATATATTAGCCCTTTTTATAGAACTTCGGCTATTCTAATTACTTTTTATTCAATAACATTTTATGTCCACATAAGCCTATCCTTGCAAACACGCTGTCATGGAATGGGGAATCAACCCTCTATACTGCAATAAAAATATAACTCGTGTTGTGAAGTAAGAAAAAGTGGGCAAGCTCCCAGAGGAATACATGACATCTCAAGACGGTGCAAACCCAAATTTAGATTAGAACCCAAACTACCTTTCCTGGCTCCATTTTCTGAGGGGAAATACATTTTTTTTGCTTTGATGCTCAGAAAGCAAAGATATTTATTTCCAGTAACAGAAATCAAGGAAGACGTGCAGCTGGGATTGTACAGATGCCTGGTTTTAGCTAATGAACTGTACTTACTATATGTGGACATTATGGCAAATACAGACATTCTCAATACTTTGTAAATGCATTTTTGGGAAGCAAGGCTCCTAAAATGGCAACATTTCCTTACAAACACTAGGAAGAATGGCATTTGATTATTTTAATTAATGAATCATTTTCATCCATTCTAAGTGAGATGAAATGGGCTTTTAGATTAAGAATATTGTTTGCACTTGGAACATTTCATAAACTATGAATGGAGTTTGAACATACAAATTCCCTTAAATGGCATTTAGGGGACATTATTACTGCTGTTTCAGTATTCCCTGTGTCCCTGTTGTATTGTGTGGGGCACATTGATCAGTCTAACCGTTCAGGCAATCAGTGTTTACAATAACACAGTATAACTACTAGAGCTGTCTCTGCCTGTGGCCTTTCTCTGGCCTCTCTACAACTTGTATTCAGATAACGTGCCGGATTCTGTCCCCCTCTCTCCAAACTCAGGAAATGCTCCTCAATGAGGTTTGTGCCATGTGAGGCTTTCTACTTCTACAGAAAGCAATGGCAGACACACACTCAGAGCTCGGGTCCCTATTAGATAATTGGCAACTGTCAGGTCCTAAAACTACATTCCTAATAACAGACTGAATAAGCAAACCTGAAAGGAGGGGCTCTTTAAGGTGACAAGAGCTGAGGAGGGCTTGTGTTCAGAGGGGCATTGATTCGAATTGAGCCATTATGTCTCAATCAATGAGTTTTATTGGATTACTGGCTGTTTGCCTTCTCAGAGATGTTTTAGGAGGACAATAGACTGGACAGAGGAAAGTTTGGGTTTTTTTCCTTCACTCCTGCAGGGCGGATCTGTTCTTCCAGTGTGTCCCTCTTCCCCTCTCTGTGTTTCTCTCTCTCCCATCACCCCCACACCCTCTCTTCACTCATCATAACCTCATTCCATGCATCCCCCAGACAGGAACAAGGCTCCCTCTTAATGAACATCTTGTCAGAAATCGAAGTATTTGCTGCAGAGGACAGAAACCGAGAGCAGAGAATCTCACTGGGGCTGAAACCTACAGAAAGGGGGAAACAGGTCTTTGACTGGCAGCTTCTTCCTTCTCTATCAAATCAAAGCCATTAAACAATCACCAGGAAAAAGCAGCAGTTTGTAATATTTATTTCCTGTCAAAGTATATCATTTGGAAGAATTCGTCAGAAACACAAGGAATACAACGTATCATAAGAGATATTGCAACAAAAGACTAATATTGGCCCCTGACACATTCTCTATCATTCTTGTTTAACAAAGAAAGTTGTTGTTTTTGTGTGTTTTTTCCTGTTGAGCAGCCCTGTGATTGTGTCCCTGTCTGTACACTGCACTCACACCAATCATTTCACGTTTCGAGCTGGCTAAACTCTGCTTGATTGGGGACAAGCACACAACCCATCCATTTGTGATCTAATATATTATCCAAACAATTTAGTGTATTCATGAGGTAACCTAAATGTGGAGGCTTCAAAATTACCCCTAATCAATCGAAGCATCTAGTGAGAGAGCCCTCCAAGCCCTCTATAAGTGTAGCTGGATGTCTGGGTAATAATAAGGTAAGCATTAAATCATTGGAGTGCAATGCTTGCTCAGAGTCTACTGGACACATCAAGGCTCCCAGCACATGTATCACTGCTCTCCAGGGTTAAGGGACATTGATTCCTAACAGCCTTCTCCACTCTGATATTTTTTCTTGGTTTGGTTTTAAATATTTTTGTTTTAACAAGACCCTAATGATCTTTGGATTCCTGGGTCCATCATTGTCCAAGACCCCCTAACCTGCAGGAGCCCCCCATCACAGAGCTGGGACTCTCCTTATCTTGCACTATATGTTTGACAAAGCTCTCAGGATGGACGTTAGGACAAGCTCCAACTCAGAGGAGAGCAGCAGGCTGTCCAAGCCTGGACTCAAGGAGGGCAAGGAGGCAAGGGACCCCCAGGGGAATATTTCCAGTACTTACCTGAAGGAGCAGCAAAGCGGGTACACAGCTCCAGCCTCCTCTGAGGGGTGTCCCAAAAGTAAGGGAGCCCCAGCAGACCCAGACTACTGCCGAAGGATCCTTGTAAGAGGTAACCCCCAATTCTTCTATTCATAATGGGAGAACTTCGAATTTCTTCTTTATTTTATCATTCTTATATTCCATTCCAAATTACTTATTTTTTTTAATTCATGGGTTTTTTCTCTTCTCGTTCTGTCTGCCATATGTGGTTTACTAACAGCTATTAACTCCAATGAACTGTTCATATTTAGAATCTGGTGGATTATGTGGGAATCTTTGTTGTTGTTGTTGATTAACAGATTCTGTTATTTTCATTTTGATGTTTTTTGTTTCGTTTTCTTTCGTTTTGTTTGGGTTTTGTTTATTTTTGTTTTTATTTAAAACTAAAATTAGCAAATTCGGTTTATATTTACAAATAAGATAGACAAATAAAGTATTTTTTTATTCCTAATAATAATTCAGGATACACATTGTAACACTTTATGGAACCTCGCAGAATAAACCCGCTCTGGATCCCAATTTACTAAACTGCGTAACTCAACACATTAAAACAAATGATTAAAATGTATTTAAAATATATATTCTTGGATGCATTTAACACTTTGCACATTTAATGCAAATATTTTAAATCATTTTAAAAACACAAACAAGATAGGAACCATCCAGCGAGTTATTGTAAGATTGTGATATTAGCTGAGGGATTTGTTTTAATGAAATGGCTGTAATAATCACAGTATATTACATATTTAATATCACATTGATAAGATGTAGTAGGCGGTGTGTGTCCATTTTCTAATACATTTGACTTTGCATTTACTCAATAGTTAGAATTTATTGATTGTATAAATAAATATTAGCATTTTTATCTCTATAATTATTATGAATTAATATCTGGAACACACATTCTACAGGTAAAGTCCATTGATCTCATATTGGATTCAGTTTACGACAGTATTTATTATTTTATTTATTCCCCGGACCTGTCAATAACAATCTGGACGAGATACATTATAACATTCACTTTGGGAACTTTTTTTGGCGAACTGAACTTGGTGAAAGTCTGATCTCCACAGCTGATTGATCGACCTGGGAATCAATAAATTGATAAACGGAATTACTGAGGATTTTAGGAAACCCAAATTAAATAAATCAGAATTTGGCGAAGGAGAGAGTGAGAAGGGGGGAGAAAGAGGGAGAGATCAGAGAGGAGGAGGTCATTACTAAGGTAAATAAAGGAATCGAAAACATTTCGATATAAATAAGGAATTTCTTTAGAATATCCAGGTAAATGTACTCTCTATAAAGGGTGTCACACTCAAGACATCCGTCTATAAGGGGCTTCCTTAACTCTGTGTTAACCCTTCCATTACCTATACTGATTGCCTTTACTGTTTACCAGATGCCAAAGGGTCAATCCGGGAAATCATCCTACCGAAAGGTTTGGATCTGGACCGACCCAAAAGGACCAGGACCTCTTTCACAGCAGAGCAGCTGTACAGGTTGGAGATGGAGTTCCAGAGATGTCAGTATGTGGTGGGGAGAGAGAGGACAGAACTGGCCAGGCAGCTCAATCTATCAGAGACTCAGGTACAGTGTGAGTGCACACTCAGGGCTTGTGATGCTTCCTTCAATGAGTACACTGCACGGATTGGGAGGATATAGCCGTATACCCGGTCACAGTGATCATAGTGGGGAGTCTGTACAAAGATTCATTCTGGGACAAAGTTCGAAAAGTAAAACAACGAGCAGAAACGTTCCATTGTCTCCATGGTGACTGCACCAGTTCAGAACGTTGCCCTGAATGAGTTCTTTATACATAACTTCAGTTTACACAATCAGATGTAACTTTCTATGGACTTTATAGACTTGTAATAACTATTCAGGGTTTAAGTCTTAGTATTTGATGATGAGTCTGTGATGTGGGTGATTGGTGGATTCAGCTCAATGCCTGGGGCAATATTAGCAATTTAACCCTTTAAATTACAGAGAGGGCTCTGCCTGTGGGGGTTAGTGTCCCTCACTGCTCTCTCTGGGACTTACCTTGAGCTGTGTACTTTCACCCTTTAAATTACAGAGAGAGCTCTGCCTGGGGAGGGGGTTAGTGCCCCTCACTGCTATCTCTGGGACTTACTTTGGAGGGCTCTGCCTCTCTGGGACTTACCTTACAGGTGGTGATTCCATTTAGTGAGAATCACTAATATTGGGTAATTATTGGAATCAATGCAGATCTTTGAAGGGTTTATACCCAGAGACTAATTACAGCTTTAATGCAAATAGATCGAGTAACGCTGTCGAATGGGGCGGGGGGCGGGGGGTTATATGGGACATTATCGGGATATTTACTAAAGTGGGAAATGTCGGGGAATAACTCAATTTTTAATTTCACACTAAAGTAATTGAATCTGAAAAAAACTCCAAGTTAGATTGTTTTTTCGGTTTTACGTTTTTAGCCTAAAATTGGAAACGCGCTTTGCACTCCCGACAGTTCGGAGTTTAGTGAATAAGCCAGGGTTTGTTTCACAGAGTAAACAGCGATCATTGCCCGGGGTTTGTGATGGTTCGCTGCCAAATTGTTTGTTTTCTATTTGTAACGTTCTGTTTACTATTCAGACAAACTTTGTTTACATGGAACTGGTTATTGTATCCTGTCTCCTCGCTCCACAGACACAGATACAATGTTACTACAATGGAAACATATTGTCCGTTTACATTCTATGTTTTATTAATATATTCACTGGCAATGGAAGGGAATAGAAATGGCGAAACATTAAGATAAAATGTTAACAAAAATCCTCCAGGGCAGTTAAATTCCAAACCAATATTTTCCCTAAATTCTGTAAATCCCTGGATGTAGATAAATGAATAAATATAGATATAAAATAATAAAATAAAGTGTAACAGTGAGCTTTGTACATGTGTCTAGGTTGTGTCTCTTTTCTACTTTGATTTCAGGATTTTACTGATATAATTAAAGCCAATAAAGGTGTTCCTACCATCAGGGTCGAGTCAGGGATGTAAATCTTCCTGTCTCATCACCCAGAGATAACATAGATTTCTGGGACCCTGGATAAAGGGGGATTATTAATAATCTGACTCAGAGATACAAATAATGACTACAG
>NC_086326.1:4783167-4857965 GCF_036172605.1 Pelobates fuscus
CAGTAATAGTTGTTTAATTTGTGTAGCAGTCAGTAATAGTTGTTTAATTTGTGTAACAATCAGTAATAGTTGTTTAATTTGTGTAGCAGTGGGTAACAGTTGTTTAATTTGTGTAACAATCAGTAATAGTTGTTTAATTTGTGTAACAGTGGGTAATAATTGTTTAATTTGTGTAGCAGTCATTAATAGTTGTTTAATTTGTGTAACAATCAGTAATAGTTGTTTAATTTGTGTAGCAGTCAATAATAGTTGTTTAATTTGTGTAACAATCAGTAAAAGTTGTTTAATTTGTGTAACAATCAGTAATAGTTGTTTAATTTGTGTAGCAGTCAGTAATAGTTGTTTAATTTGTGTAACAATCAGTAATAGTTGTTTAATTCGTGTAACAGTCAATAATAGTTGTTTAATTTGTGTAACAATCAGTAAACGTTGTTTAATTTGTGTAAATCAGTAATAGTTGTTTAATTTGTGTAGCAGTCAGTAATAGTTGTTTAATTTGTGTAGCAGTCATTAATAGTTGTTTAATTTGTGTAACAATCAGTAATAGTTGTTTAATTTGTGTAGCAGTCAGTAATAGTTGTTTAATTTGTGTAGCAGTCATTAATAGTTGTTTAATTTGTGTAACAATCAGTAATAGTTGTTTAATTTGTGTAGCAGTGGGTAATAGTTGTTTAATTCGTGTAACAGTGGGTAATAGTTGTTTAATTTGTGTAGCAGTCAGTAATAGTTGTTTAATTGTGTAGCAGTCAGTAATAGTTGTTTAATTCGTGTAGCAGTGGGTAACAGTTGTTTAATTTGTGTAACACTCAGTAATAGTTGTTTAATTTGTGTAGCAGTGGGTAATAGTTGTTTAATTTGTGTAACATTGGGTAATAGTTGTTTAATTTGTGTAGCAGTCAGTAATAATTGTTTTATTTGTGTAGCAGTCAGTAATAGTTGTTTAATTGTGTAGCAGTCAGTAATAGTTGTTTAATTTGTGTAGCAGTGGGTAATAGTTGTTTTATTTGTGTAGCAGTCAGTAATAGTTGTTTAATTTGTGTAGCAGTCAGTAATAGTTGTTTAATTGTGTAGCAGTCAGTAATAGTTGTTTAATTTGTGTAGCAGTGGGTAAAAGTTGTTTAATTTGTGTAGCAGTCAGTAATAGTTGTTTAATTGTATAGCAGTCAGTAATAGTTGTTTAATTTGTGTAGCAGTGGGTAACAGTTGTTTTATTTGTGTAGCAGTCAGTAATAGTTGTTTTATTTGTGTAGCAGTCAGTAATAGTTGTTTAATTTGTGTAGCAGTGGGTAATAGTTGTTTTATTTGTGTAGCAGTCAGTAATAGTTGTTTAATTTGTGTAGCAGTCAGTAATAGTTGTTTAATTGTGTAGCAGTCAGTAATAGTTGTTTAATTTGTGTAGCAGTGGGTAATAGTTGTTTAATTTGTGTAGCAGTCAGTAACAGTTGTTTAATTGTATAGCAGTCAGTAATAGTTGTTTAATTTGTGTAGCAGTGGGTAATAGTTGTTTTATTTGTGTAGCAGTCAGTAATAGTTGTTTAATTTGTGTAGCAGTGGGTAAAAGTTGTTTAATTTGTGTAGCAGTCAGTAATAGTTGTTTATTTTGTGTAGCAGTCAGTAATAGTTGTTTAATTTGTGTAGCAGTCATTAACAGTTGTTTAATTTGTGTAACAGTCAGTAATAGTTGTTTAATTTGTGTAGCAGTCAGTAACAGTTGTTTAATTTGTGTAGCAGTGGGTAATAGTTGTTTAATTTGTGTAGCAGTCATTAACAGTTGGTTAATTTGTGTAGCAGTGGGTAATAGTTGTTTAATTTGTGTAGCAGTCATTAATAGTTTTTTACTTTGTGTAGCAGTCGGTAATAGTTGTTTAATTGTGTAGCAGTGGGTAATAGTTGTTTAATTGTATAGCAGTCAGTAATAGTTGTTTAATTGTATAGCAGTGGGCAATAGTTGTCTATTTTGTGTAACAGTGGGTAATAGTTGTTTAATTTGTGTAGCAGTCAGTAATAGTTGTTTATTTTGTGTAATAGTCATTAATAGTTGTTTAATTTGTGTAGCAGTGGGTAAAAGTTGTTTAATTTGAGTAGCTGTCAGTAACAGTTGTTAAATTTGTGTAACAGTCAGTAATAGTTGTTTAATTGTGTAGCAGTGGGTAATAGTTGTTTAATTTGTGTAACAATCAGTAATAGTTGTTTAATTTGTGTAGCAGTGGGTAAAAGTTGTTTAATTTGTGTAGCAGTAAGTAATAGTTGTTTAATTTGTGTAGCAGTCAGTAATAGTTGTTTAATTTGTGTAACAATCAGTAATAGTTGTTTAATTTGTGTAGCAGTCAGTAATAGTTGTTTAATTTGTGTAGCAGTGGGTAAAAGTTGTTTAATTTGTGTAGCAGTCAGTAATAGTTGTTTAATTGTGTAGCAGTCAGTAATAGTTGTTTAATTTGTGTAGCAGTAGCAAGTATTTGTTTAGTTTGCATAAAATAGTGTAGTAGTTTCAGGTAGAAGCTATTTAGTTTGTGTGTTTAGTTTGTATAACAATGGTTAGTACTTAGTTGGAGAATAAATGGGTAGCGGTGGGTAGTAGATATATAGTGTATGATTGGTTAGTAGATACATAGTATGTAGCGGTGGGTAGTAGATATATAGTGTGTAGCGGTGGGTCGTAGATATATAGTGTGTAGCAGTGGGTAGTAGATATACAGTGTGTAGCAATGAGTTGATATATAGTGTGTAGCAGTGGGTAGTAGATATACAGTGTGTACCAATGAGCTGATATATAGTGTGTAGCAGTGGGTAGTAGATATATAGTTTGAAGCAATGAGTAGCTATACAGTGTGTAGCAGTGAGTAGATATATAATGTGTAGCGGTGGGGAGTAGATATACAGTGTGTACCAATGAGTAGATATATAGTTTGTAGCGTGGGTAGTAGATATACAGTGTGTAGCGGTGGGTAGTAGATATATAGTGTGTAGCGGTGGGTAGTAGATATATAGTGTGTAGCAATGAGTAGATATATAGGTTGTAGCGTGGGTAGTAGATATACAGTGTGTAGCAATGAGTAGATATATAGGTTGTAGCAGTAGGTAGTAGATATATAGTGTGTGGCAGTGAGTAGATATATAGTTTGTAGCGTGGGTAGTAGATATATAGTGTGTAGCAGTGGGTGGTAGATATATAGTGTGTAGAGATGGGTAGTAGATATATAGTGTGTAGCGGTGGGTAGTAGATATACAGTGTGTAGCAATGAGTAGATATATAGTTTGTAACAGTGGGTAGTAGATATATAGTGTGTGGCAGTGAGTAGATATATAGTTTGTAGCAGTAGGTAGTAGATATATAGTGTGTAGCAGTGGGTAGTAGATATATAGTGTGTAGAGATGGGTAGTAGATATATAGTGTGTAGCAGTGGGTAGTAGATATAGATATATAGTGTGTAGCAGTGGGTAGTAGATATATAGTGTGTAGAGATGGGTAGTAGATATATAGTGTGTAGCAGTGGGTAGTAGATATATAGTGTGTAGAGATGGGTAGTAGATATATAGTGTGTAGAGATGGGTAGTAGATATATAGTGTGTAGCAGTGGGTAGTAGATATACAGTGTGTAGCAATGAGTAGATATATAGGTTGTAGCAGTAGGTAGTAGATATATAGTGTGTGGCAGTGAGTAGATATATAGTTTGTAGCAGTAGGTAGTAGATATATAGTGTGTAGCAGTGGGTAGTAGATATATAGTGTGTAGAGATGGGTAGTAGATATATAGTGTGTAGCAGTGGGTAGTAGATATACAGTGTGTATTGGTGGCACCTCGACTGGGTACCTCCGTTGAAGGACGCTCCTAGCGCTTACAGCTCTCCAAGCGCTCCGCAGACACCACAACCACCGCAGACCCCACGAACCGCCGCAGCTTGGTTGGGGTCTCGCCGTCTCCTACCCACCCTGGACCTACGACAACGTTCCAGTGGGTGAACCTCTCCTCCAAGAGAGTGAAGCAGGAAAAAGAGCTTAGAAGTGATTATCCAAGGGAGCATGCAGAGCATAGCAATCCTTTGTAGTGATATAGCAATTCCCCCAATAAGAGACAGGACTCTAGATTGAGGGTGAAGAAGAACTGATGTTTAATGACAGGTACTCTGCTTTTATGCAGTGCTTCCCTGCAAGGGAGACACCCACAGGCAATTAGCCATTAAAACCAATCAAATATCGGTTACATCCCACATATTCCCTCCCCTCTGCTTGGGAGATAATTGAGTTTCTTACTGTATCTACTCAATTATCTCCAAGCTAAAAACTTATACTTTTTATACATTTTTATAACTTTAAAACTATACATTCAATCTTCATAAAAAACACATATTAATAATCAGCATACTTTACTTACACACATATCCAAAATTCAGCCAATTCCATCCAGGGGTTAAAGAGTTAGCTGGAAGTCCTTTATGACCGACCGCAAGCACATTTTCCTGCCCAAAACAGTTCCATGGATTTGGGCTGTGCAGTCGGTCTATTTTACACCGTGAAAACGACTAAGTCCCATTCGAACGAGCGTTAGAATCTTCGAACGGGACTTAGTCTCCAGCCGCGGTATCGAAGAAGGTACGGGTCAGCAGTGTTCGTGCATTTGGGTAGCCGCAAACAGTTCCATAGATTTGGTTGCACACACCGATGACCGCATTCGAATAATTTAAAATGGCCGCCGCCACGTGTTCGTTTGTCGAATGGCGGCCACTTCGACGACTTTGACACTTCGACGACTTCAGCACTTCGACTGCATTCGAAGTGCCAGTTTAAAAGTTGTAACACTGCTCCCACGCAGTGGTGTATCTTGGTTTTGTGCTGCCCTAGGCAGGACAAAACTCAGATCCCCCCCCTGCGCGCGCCACCCCCACCCAACCCTTCCCCCCTTCCCCGCCTTCTAAATACACACACACACTAACAGACACACACACACTAACATACACACACACTAACAGACACACACAGTCAGACCCACACTAACAGACACACCACACTAACAGACACACACAATAACAGACACACACTAAAAGACACACACTAACAGACACACACACACAGTCAGACACACACACTAACAGACACACACACACAGTCAGAAAAAACACACACTAACATACACACACACTAACAGACACACACACACACACACACTAACAGACACACACAGTTGGACACACAGTCAGACACACACACAGTCAGACACACACACACAGTCAGACACACACAGTCAGACACACACTAACAGACACACACAGTCAGACACACACACTAACAGACACACAGACACACACACTAACAGACACACACACTATCAGACACATAGTCACACACACTCACTCACATTAATACTCACTTCTCTCTTTTTTTTTTATTTAACCCCTCCCCCAGCCTCCTTACCTTTGGGAATGCTGGGGGGGGGGGGGATTCTCCCATTCCCTGGTGGTCCAGTGGCTGCAGGGCGGCACTGGCGGGAGGGCGGCTGGCGAGGGAGCACTTCCCCTGAGCTCTCTGCTCAGCTCCCTCGCTCGCCGCCCAAGGATTGAGGCTGGGAGGCGGAGCCGGAATATGACGTCATATTCCGGCTCCCAGCCTCACTCTGCGGGCGGCGCGCGAGGGAGCTAAGCAGAGAGCTCAGGGGAAGTGCTCCCTCGCCAGCCGCCCGCCCGCCAATCAGCCTGACCGGCTTGTCAGTTAGCCGCAAGGCTAACAAGGCATTTGCCCTGGGCGTTTGGGGGCGGCTGTTTTTTTGCCGCCCCCTGGAAAATGCCACCCAAGGCAAATGCCTTGTTTGCCTCGCGGCTAAAACGTCCCTGCTCCCACGTATTTAAAGGGCCAGGAACAGCATTCAAAAATCCATTGTGCCCAAATACAGTTCTAAAAGGGCAATACATCGCAGGGCCATAGTCGCAGGGCAGGAGGCTGGCAAACAGGCCCCTCCAAAAACCAGTGGTGAGGTTACTTTCGCCACAGTGAGTAGATGTATAGTTTGTAGCGGTGGGTAGTAGATATATAGTGTGTAGTGGTGGGTAGCAGATATACAGTGTGTAGCAGTGGGTAGTAGATATATAACATGTAGCGGTGGGTAGTAGATTTGTGTAGCGGTGTGTAGTAGATATATAGTATGCAGCGGTGAGTAGAAGATATATAGTGTGTAACAGTAGGTAATAGATATATAGTGTAGCGGCGGGTAGTAGATATATAGTATGTAGCGGTGGGTAGTGGATATATAGTGTATCGTTGGGTAGTAGATATATAGTATGTATCAGTGGGTAATAGATATATAACATGTAGCGGTGGGTAGAAGATATATAGTGAGTAGCGGTGGGTAGCAGATATACAGTGTGTAGCAGTGGGTAGTTGATACATATATAGTTTGAAGCAGTGGGTAGTATTTATATAGTATGTAGCAGTGGGTAGTAGATATATTGAGTGTAGCGTTGGGTAGTAGATATACAGTATGTAGCGGTGGATAGTAGATATATAGTGTGTAGCGGTGGTTAGTAGATATATAGTATGTAGCAGTGAGTAGTAGATATACAGTGTATGCCGGTGGGTAGTAGATATACAGTGTGTAGCAGTGGGTAGTAGATATATAGTTTGTAGCAGTGGGTAGTAGATATATTGTGTGCAGCGGTGGGTAGTAGATATATAGTATGTAGCAGTGGGTAGTAGATATATAGTGTGTAGCAGTGGGTAGTAGATACATAACATGTAGCGGTGGATAGTAGATATATAGTGTGTAGCAGTGAGTAGTAGATATATAGTATGTAGCGGTGGGTAGCAGATATACAGTGTGTACCGGTGGGTAGTAGATATACAGTGTGTACCGGTGGGTAGTAGATATACAGTGTGTAGCAGTGGGTATTAGATATATTGTGTGTAGCGGTGGGTAGTAGATATACTCAGGTATGTAGCAGTGAGTAGTAGATATACAGTGTGGAGCAGTGGTTAGTAGATATATTGTGTGTAGCGGTGGTTAGTAGATATATTGTGTGTAGCGGTGGTTAGTAGATATATAGTATGTAGCGGTGAGTAGTAGATATACAGTGTGTGCCGGTGGGTAGTAGATATACAGTATGTAGTGGTGGGTAGTAGATATATAGTGTGTAGTGGTGTGTAATACAAATATGGTGTGTAGCAGTGAGTAGATATATAGTTTGTAGCGGTCGGTAGTAAATATATAGCGGTGGGTAGTAGATATATAGTGTGTAGTGGTGGGTATTAGATATATAGTGTGTAGCGGTGGGTAATATAAATATAGTGTGTAGCAGTGAGTAGATATATAGTTTGTAGCGGTGGGTAGTAGATATATAGTTTGTAGCGGTCGGTAGTAAATATACAGTGGTGAGTAGTAGATATATAGTGTGTAGTGGTGGGTATTAGATATATAGTGTATAGTGGTGGGTAGTAGATATATATATATTTTGCATATATGTATGTGCAGTGTGTATAATGTGTACATGTGCACTGTGTATAACGTGTGTATGTGCACTATTTATAATGTGTGTATGTGCACTGTATATACTGTGTGTGTGTGTGTATGTGCACTGTGTATATTCTGTGTATGTGCATTACATATTTGTATGTATGTGCACTGTGTATAATATGTGTGCACTATGTATCATGTGTGTACTGCATTGTATATAACGTGTGTATGTGCATTGCGTATAATGTGTATAGTGCATTGTATATAATGTGTGTATGTGCGTTGTATATATTGTGTGTATTGCATTGCATAATGTATGTATATGGACAATATAATGTGTCTATTGCATACACTGTATATAATGTATGTGTGTGTGCACTGTGTATAATGTGTATATGTGCACTTTATATTATGTGTGTATGTGCACTGTGCATAATGTGTGTATATGCACTGTATATAATCAGTGTATTTGCACTCTGTATAATGTGTGTACGTGCACTGTATATAATGTGTATGTGTGCGTGCGCTGTATATAATGTGTGTGTGTGTGCACTGTGTAAAATGTGTATACGTGCACTGTGTATCATGCGAGTATGTGTATTGTATATATTGTGTGTATTGCATGCACTGTGTATAATGTGTGTATGTGTATTGTATATATTGTGTGTATTGCATGCACTGTGTATAATGTGCGTATGTGCATTGTATATATTGTGTGTATTGCATGCACTGTGTATATAATGTATGTATGTGCATTGTATATATTCTGTCGTTGTCTTTACCTAATATGAGGAATTTCTACCAGTGTTGCTCTAAGCATCTGTTTTCCCTCTGCCCAGCTCTCTGACATTCTGTTTTTCATTCTCTTTAAGGTTAAGGTTTGGTTCCAAAACAGGAGGACTAAGCAGAAGAAGGACCAAGGGAAGGACTCGGAGCTGCGCTCTGTGGTCTCTGAGACGGCGGCCACCTGCAGCGTTCTCAGACTCCTTGAACAAGGTCGTCTCCTGTCCCCACCTGGTCTTCCAGGACTTCTGCCCTCCTGTGCAGCCGGTGCCCTGCGTGCCCCCAGCAGCTCAGGTCCCGGAACGCCATCCCTACCAGCAGTAACCAGCACCCCCTCTCACCAGTCTGGACTTCATGCTTCCCCCAGCGGGCACAGCATATTCAGCATGCCTGTGCCATCTCTCCTAGGCACAGTGGCAAACAGGCTATCTGCCAACCCTCTGACCATGGCTGGAAACCTGCAGGAACTGTCTGCCCGGTACCTGAGCTCCTCAGCCTTTGAACCTTACTCCAGGAGCAGTAAAGATGGGCTGGACAAGAAAACTTTGGACTGACTAGAAGGATACCGCTTCTACTCCCACTCCCACAACTCCCATTCCTACTCTTAACAATAATAACAATATTAATAATAATGGGGGGGAGGGGGGGGGGTGTTTATAGGCAGGTGTGCTTATAAATACACACTGTGCATTGTATGTACACACTCTATACATCATTCATACACACTGTGCATTGTATGTACACACACTATACATTATTATTATTTATATAGCGCCAGCAAATTCCGTAGCCCTGTACAATGGGACATTATACTAAAGTACTCTATACATTATACATACACACTCTATACATTACACACACCCTATACATTAAATATTACACACACACATTCTATATATTAAACATTACACCCACATTCTATACATTATACATACACACTCTATACATTACATATTACACACACACACATTCTATACATTAAACATTACACCCACATTCTATACATTATACATACACACTCTATACATTACACACACTCTATACATTACATATTACACACACACACACACACACATTCTATACATTAAACATGACACCCACATTCTATACATTATACATGCACACTCTATACATTACACACACCCTATACATTAAATATTACACACACACACACACATTCTATATATTAAACATTACACCCACATTCTATACATTATACATACACACTCTATACATTACACACACTCTATACATTACATATTACACACACACACACACACACATTCTATACATTAAACATTACACCCACATTCTATACATTATACATACACACTCTATACATTACACACACTCTATACATTACATATTACACACACACACACACATTCTATACATTAAACATTACACCCACATTCTATACATTATACATGCACACTCTATACATTACACACACTCTATACATTAAATAGTACACACACACATTCTATACATAATACATACACACTCTATACATTACACACACTTTATACATTAAATATTACACCCACCCACACACGCTATACATTAAATATTACACACACATTCTATACATTATACATATACACTCTATACATTACACACACTCTATACATTAAACATTACACACACATTCTATACATCAAATATACACACTCTATACATTACACACACACACACACATACACGATTCATTAAAATTCCCATTCTCTAAATTAAGCATTACACACACACTCTATAGATTACACATATACTACACATTATACACACACACACACTCTATATATTACACATGTACTAGACACTATACACACACTCTATACATTAAATGTGGCACACACATTCTATAAATTATAATACCCACTCTGTACAACACACACACACTATACATTATACATACACAATACATTGTACATACACACTACACATTTTACATACACACTCTCTACATTATAAACACACTGTACTATTACACACACACACATACACACAATTTACGCATTGTACATATACATGCTATACATTATCCATACACACTCTACATATTACACACACACTATCCATTAGGCATACACACACTGTACACGTTATACATACACACTACATGACACTACACTCTATACAGTACACTCACTCTATACATTACGCAATACGCATCATGCATACACACTATACACTATGTAATCGCAATATGCGCAATGTAGATGCACTAAACATGCACATTATGCCTACAAACTACACTACACGCTATACACATGATGTACACACATGTTTCCACCACACACTACATTCAGCATATACATACACATATACAAACATATATGCGCAGACAGATACACACACATACACTAGGACATATAGTCAATGACTATCATTAAGGGTTAATGTTGGGGGAAGAGCATCGGAGGGCTTTTCCATCTCCCAAAGAAGTTCCATGTGCTGCAGCCTACATGCTATATAAAAATGGACTTTATAAAATAAGGCTTTATAAAGCAGTCACCAGCGATCTACTCATAAATCAAATAGGAACGTATTGCGATCCAAAACCACCTGCAGGGTGGGAGTAGGGAAAATCAAACTTGGGCTCAGATGGATGTTCTGTCTGTGAGCTTAATTGAACCCATGAGTTCAGGTGGATCTTACATGAGTTTAGAAGGTTCTTATATGAATTCAGGTGGATCTTACATGAGTTTAGAAGGATCTTACATGAATTCAGGTGGATCTTTTATGAGTTTAGAAGGTTCTTACATGAATTCAGGTGGATCTTACATGAGTTTAGAAGGTTCTTACATGAATTCATGTGGATCTTACATGAGTTTAGAAGGTTCTTACATGAATTCAGGTGGATCTTACATGAATTTAGAAGGATCTTACATGAATTCAGGTGGATCTTACATGAGTTTAGAAGGTTCTTACATTAATTCAGGTGGATCTTACATGAATTCAGGTGGATCGTACATGAGTTTAGAAGGATCTTACATGAATTTAGAAGGATCTTACATGAATTCAGGTGGATCTTACATGAGTTGAGAAGGATCTTACATGAATTCAGGTAGATCTTACATGAATTTAGAAGGATCTTACATGAATTCAGGTGGATCTTACATGAATTTAGAAGGATCTTACATGACTTCAGGTGGATCTCACATGAGTTTAGAAGGATCTTACATGGGCTACATTTGGTAAGGTAGATAAGTATTCTATTGTCTACAGGATATTTAACCCTTTCATAAAGCTGAGGTTTTACCTGAATACAAATGGAGATAATGTTTATAATCCATGATTCATATTATTGGACACTATAGTCACTAAAAAATATTTAGCTTAATGAAGCAATTTTGGTGTTTAGATCATGCCCCTGCAGTCTTACTGCTCCAGTCTATGCCAGTTAGGAGTTAAATCACTTTGTTTATGCAGCCTTAGCCACTCCTCCCTGCATGTGACTTACACAGCCTTCCTAAACACTTTCTGTAAATAGTCATCTAATCTTTACATTTCCTTTATTACAAATTCTGTTAGTAGCTTGCTCGACCCTGCAATTACCTCCTTTGTGTGATTAAAGTTAAATTTACAGAGCAGGAGATAAAAACGTTTAAAGTAAGTTACATCTAATTTAAAAAATGAAATAATTTTTTTCATGCAGGCTGTGTCAGTAACAGCCAGAGGAGATGTGGCTAGGGCTGCATAAATAGAAACAAAGTGATTTAATTCCTAAATGACAGAGAACTGAGCAGTGAAACCTCAGTGGCATGATGTATACACCAACATTTAGCTAAATTTGTTTTGGTGCCTATATTGTCCCTTTTAAAAAAATGAGCACAGCTGAGGTTCTTAAAAGTTTTATCTGTGTTTTTAATTTTAATTTATTTAACATACATTTAACAGAGCCTGTCATGATATCACCAGCAAAACCAGATATTCACACATTTTAAAAACTGTATAAATATTAACATACAGATTCTACAACCAGAATGTGAATGTGCCCCCTCTGTTTGTTTAACCTTATATACTCAATCCCTTGCCTAATGGGACACCGTGCCCTATTCCACACTATAAACCCATAGATACAAAAACCCATAGATACAAAAACCTATAGATACACACACGACGGCCTAACAGACAGAACAACATGCAGGCCTGCTGTTTGGGGCACCTAGAATCCAGCCATCAGTAATGTGGTTAAGGGAGCAAACCGCAGAACCAATCATAATCAGACCAACATGATGTTTTATATCACACTTTTCATTAGGCCTTACATTGAGAACAGAGTGAATCATTTTTTGGGGGGAGGAGGGACTTGCAACAAAAACTGTGGAGGGAGCACTGCCCCACTTACCCTCTGGGTAAGCCACCACTCATCCATGAACATCACAGAAAACAAGCCATGTGTCCAAGCTCGACATTTCATCATTGCCCCATTGTTGACAGTACCCTGCTTTCATGTAACCAGCTGCCCGGTGCCAAGAAATTAGAAACAAAATAAATCTGAATGCTATTCATTATTACATGACAAGATGTTTACTTGAAAATGTTAGAACTTTAACTCGAAGCACACAGAAGGACCAGGTTCATTTTGTGTGAAAAAATGGTTGATGTATTTCAAAAATAAAGTTCTCTAAACAAAGAATGCCAAGTGGATTATGGAAGACTTTAGTTCAGTTTTAATAAATTCCCAACAAATCCTGCACTTGAACTCAGCTCACATTGTGTAACGACTGATCTACTTCCTGGTGTTTACATGTACACTCACTGTGCGTCACCTACTTACCAAAAAGACTCCAATATGGGCAGTTACATCATCGACCGTAGGCTAGAATTTTTATAACAATTAAAAATGGGAGTGCGATTGTATGTGTGTGTGAATGCAACACGATGATCTTAAATATAGTAATATTATTGTAAATTATTTAAATCTGAAATTCTGAAAAAAAAAATGGTTGCAAAATGAATGATTTTAAAACCAATCTTTGCTACAAAGACTTTTTATTTGAAAATTGGATGTCCAAGGGTGTTTTGTGTCGATGTTGTGAGAGTGACCTATGCATATATATATATATAACGAAAAGTGTATATACATATATATATATATGACGACAGATTTAATGTATTTTCACACTATATTTAAACACCAAATAATTATTATTTGATACGTGCTCTGGAAGATGTTACTTCATGAGATATCTGTTTGGAAAGTTGTTATGTTGCATATCAGGCTGTTTTGACTTTACCATTAAACGGACGATAAGAGCTGGTACTGGGTGTCTTTATTTCTTCATTCATGTATTCAGTCAAATTCATTTTCTGAAAAGTCTAATAAACTAACATACTGCCTACATAGTGCGTGATATACAATTTGCACACATTGGGGTGCATTACCAGGGCAGTAAATTATGTGATCTCTAGAACTGGCTTTCAAGATTTAGACAAAAACAGCTGGCTTTTTAAAATGTCTTCTTTGCTGAGACTGGAGAGTATTTTGTTTTGTGTGTGGCCATTTTCGGCTATTCAATAATCAAAAGAAACGTAGCTCTTCCAAAACAATCTGTCCAATTGCGTTCTAGTGAGAAGGCAGATTTAAAGTGCATCAGTCACCTCAAAACTATTTTTAATATATTAATCCTTTCATTGAGTATTGAAAAGAAATTGATTTCCTTAAAGGGACACTCCAGGCCCATTGGAGTGGTCTGGGTGCCAACTCCCACCACCCTTAACCCTGCAAAAATAACTATTGCAGTTTTTATAAAGTGCAGTATTTACCTTGCAGGGTTAAGTCCTCCTCTAGTGGCTGTCTACTAGACAGCCAGGAGAGGGACCTCCGTGTTCTTAGAACACAAAAAGTGTTAAATGACGCTGGACGTCCTCACACTATGCATGAGGACCTTCAGCATCGCCGGAATCCCCATAGGAAAGCATTGACCTAATGCATGTGCATTAGGTCTCCCCTGCCGTCTGCCGTCGGCGGGGGAGGATTTTGGGCGGAGCCTGGCCATGCACCGAGGAACATCGGCGCTGGATTCAGGTAAGTCACTGAAGGGGTCTTAACCCCTTCAGCAACATGGGATGGAGGGTGGGAGGGAGAGGGGCACTACAGGGTCCTGCAGTGCCAGGAAAACAGATATGTTTTCCTGGCACTGGAGAGTCCCTTTAATTTAGTGTATGTATATTTCTTTTTTTTTTTTAAATCCCTACCTATATTTAGTACAGGTCCAATTCTAGGATCATAAGCACCTGGGTGCAGAAATATTTTTGGCGCTCTCAGGTGGGTCATATTAGTAACCCCTCCCTTTGCAGATGTCAGGTCCAGACACGCATGTTTCCATGGCATCTATAAGCCCCACCCCTTTTAGCAATCACACTCACTAATTTGACTCACCCTGATAAACACACATTCACTGTCATTGAGTGTGTGTCACTGTGTGCAGAATCAGTAAGTAAGTGTGTGTGTCAAATCAGTGAGAGTGTGTGACTGCCTGAGTGTGTTTCTGTCAGTAAAAGTGTGTGTTGGTCAGTGTCTGTTCTAAATCAGTTTGTGTCAATGTGTCTGTCAGACACAAACTCTCATGGATTTGAAACACACTCACTGACAGACACATATTGACGCACACTCTCAATGACAGATACAATCTCATGGCTTTGAAACACATTGACACACACTAACAAACACACAGATAGACACATGCTCAATGACAGACACACAATCTCACTTATTTGAAACACACTCACTGAGAGACACACACACACATACATGGACAGACACACATACATGGACAGACACACACACTGACAGACCCACAGATACTATCTGTCTCTGTCTCTATCTATCTATCTATCTATCTATCTATCTATATATCTATGATTCAATAAAGCCTTGCCTCTGGTTAGAGTCTATATCTTTGTTACATCTGGGAAGACTAAGGAATCTTTTAATATTAGGAGGCTTGGATTTGGGATGTGGGTGGGAGGTATGGATTTGGAACGTTGGAGTGAGGTATGGATTTCTGATGTAGGTGGGAGGTTTGGATCTGGGACGTGGGCAGGAGGTTTGGATTTGGGACGTGGGCGGGAGGTTTTAATTTGGGATGTGGGTGGGAGGTATGGATTTGGGACATGGAAGGAAGGTATGGATTTGGGACATGGGTGGGAGGTTTGAATTTGGGGCATGGGTGGGAGGTTTGAATTTGGGACGTGGGTGGGAGGTTTGAATTTGGGGCATGGGTGGGAGGTTTGAATTTGGGGCATGGGTGGGAGGTTTGAATTTGGGACGTGGGTGGGAGGTATGGATTTGGGGCATGTGTGGGAGGTATGGATTTCGGACATGGGAGGAAGGTATGGATTTGGGACATGAGTGGGAGGTTTGAATTTGGGGCGTGGATGGGAGGCATAGATTTGGGACGTGGGTGGGAGGTATGGATTTGAGTCATGTGTGGGAGGTTTGAATTTGGGACGTGGGTGGGAGGCATAGATTTGGGACGTGGGTGGGAGGTATGGATTTGAGTAATTTGTGGGAGGTTTTAATTTGGGACGTGGGTGGGAGGTATGGATTTGAGGCATGTGTGGGAGGTATGGATATGGGACGTTTGTGGGAGGTATGTATTTAGAATGTTGGTGGGAGGTTTGAATTTGGGACGTGGGTGGGAGGTATGGATTTGAGGCATGTGTGGGAGGTATGGATATGGGACGTGTGTGGGAGGTATGTATTTAGAATGTTGGTGGGAGGTTTGAATTTGGGACGTGGGTGGGAGGTATGGATTTGAGGCATGTGTGGGAGGTATGGATATGGGACGTGTGTGTGGGAGGTATGGATATGGGACGTGTGTGGAAGGTATGGATTTAGAATGTTGGTGGGAGGTTTGAATTTGGGACGTGTGTGGGAGGTATGGATTTGAGGCATGTGTAGGAGGTATGGATATGGGACATGTGTGGAAGCTTTGGATTTGCAACGTGGGTGGGAAGTATGGATTTGAGGCGTGTATGGGAGGTATGGATATAGAATGTTGGTGGGAGGTTTGAATTAGGGACGTGGGTGGGAGGTATGGATTTGAGGCATGTGTGGGAGGTATGGATATGGGACGTGTGTGGGAGGTATGGATATAGAATGTTGGTGGTGTCAGGATCGGGACAGGGATCCAACACGCAGAGTACAAACAGGTGGTAGGTACGTATACCGGACCTTAGAATGGCCGGACTAACGTAAGTAGTAAGCAAAGAATGGTCTAGAGACAAGCCGAGGTCGAGGGAACGAGAGAGCAGGTAAACGAGAGGCAAGCCGGGTCAAAAGGGTAACAGAGGTAAGCAGAGTAGAATAAACAAGCCGGATCAGAACCAAAGAGTAAAATAGAGGTAAGAGCGCTGAGTGACTAGACTAGCTAGAACCACGACAGGGCAATGAACCAATACACAAAACCTCATTATATACCCTGGTTCCAAATAGATGATCACGCCCCCGACGAGTCCTGATTCGAGCTCAGGACTGATTGACAGGTCGGAACAGCTAATCGTCATGACGTCGGCTACTAGAGCCGCGTCATAAAAGGAGGCGGATCAGAGGCGTCCGGCGTGTAAACGGCCGAAATGACCGCGAGGAACGAGTGAGTCAGTTCTTCTGAGAGGACGGAATTCTCAGTATCTCACCTCCTCTGAGGTAGAGACAACAGGTACCCTGACAGTACCCCCCCTCTCAGAAACGCCCACCGGGCGGAAGGAACCGGGACGAGACGGAAACCGGGAATGAAAAGCCCTGCGGAGGCGAGGAGCATGCACCTCCTCCTGGACCACCCAGGACCTCTCTTCCGGACCATATCCTTTCCAGTCCACAAGATATTGTAACCTCCCCCGAGAAATTCGAGAATCGAGGATGGAGTTGATCTCATACTCCTCCTGGCCCTCAACCTGAACAGAGCGAGGGGAGGGTACAGTGGAGGAAAACCTGTTACAAACTAGAGGCTTCAACAAGGAAACATGAAAGGAGTTGGGGATGCGCAAGCCAGGTGGAAGAGCAAGGCGATACGCAACGGGATTAATTTGAGTCAGAACCTTGTAAGGACCAATGAAACGAGGCGCAAATTTCATAGAGGGAACCTTCAAGCGAATATTTCTGGTACTCAGCCACACCCTATCCCCTGGAATAAAAACCGGAGCCGCCCTTCTACGCTTGTCTGCATGTCGTTTGAACAACGTGGAATTATGAAGGAGAATTTGTCGAGTCTGATCCCACAACTTCTTCAAATTGGCAACATGGACATCAACCGACGGTACCCCTTGGGAAGGGGAAACCGAGGGAAGAATAGGAGGATGAAAGCCATAGTTCATGAAGAAGGGGCTAGAACGAGTAGAGTCACAAACAAGATTGTTGTGTGCAAACTCCGCCCAAGGAATCAGACCGACCCAATCATCCTGGTGTTCGGAAACAAAACAACGCAAATATTGCTCAATCTTTTGGTTGGTGCGTTCAGCAGCTCCGTTAGACTGGGGATGATATGCAGTAGAGAAATTCAGTTTGATACCCAATTGAGAACAAAAGGACTTCCAAAAACGGGAAACAAATTGGGAACCTCTATCAGAGACAATTTCGGAGGGTATACCATGTAAACGAAAAATCTCTCTTGCGAATATCTCAGCCAATTCGGGAGAAGACGGAAGTTTAGGTAATGGTACGAAATGAGCCATCTTAGTAAACCTGTCAACCACCGTGAGAATAACAGTCTGTTTTTTAGAAATAGGTAAATCGACAATGAAATCCATAGCCAGACAAGCCCATGGTCTCTCGGGGATCTCCAAGGGGTGCAAGAGCCCACAAGGAAGCGTATGAGGTTGTTTAGTCTTCATACAGACCTCACATGCCCCGACGAAATCCTTAATATCCTTACGTAACGAAGGCCACCAGAAATCATTAGAAATCAAGGAACACGTCTTGCGTATGCCAGGATGCCCAGCCACTTTGCTGTTGTGAAAGCATTGCAACAGTTCCGGTTGAAGTTCAGGAGGAACGAAGTGCCTTGCCCCGGGGACCTGTCTGGGGGCCAGATGCTGCACTTTCATGATCTCGGCAAGCAACGGAGAGTGTATCCTGAGATTCGTGTTGGCGATAATGTTGCACTTGGGAACTACAGATGACAAAACCACCTCAGATACAGTAGAGGGTTCATGTTGGCGAGACAAAGCATCGGCCTTAGAGTTCTTAGAACCAGGTCTATAGGTGAGCACATAATTGAAATGAGTGAGAAATAAGGACCAACGAGCTTGCCTGGCGGATAAGCGCTTGGCTTCCCCAATATAAGACAAGTTTTTGTGATCCGTTAGAATAGTAACAGGGTGCAAGGTCCCTTCCAATAAATGTCTCCACTCCTTTAAGGCCATAATAACCGCTAATAGTTCCCTGTCACCAATGTCATATCTGCTTTCAGGCCCAGACATTTTTTTGGAAAAAAACCCACATGGATGTAATGGTTTATCCACACCCAATCTTTGAGACAAGATAGCACCTATACCTGTCTCCGAGGCGTCTACCTCGAGTAGAAAAGGCAAAGACGTGTCAGGGTGAACCAAAATCGGTGCTGAAGAGAAACGATCCTTGAGGGTTTTGAAAGCAACGAGAGCTTCAGTAGACCAAGTCTTAGTGTCAGCCCCTTGTCTAGTCATATTAGTAATAGGCGCAATAATAGACGAGTAACCCTTAATGAAGCGCCTATAATAATTAGAGAATCCAATAAACCTCTGAATGGCCTTGAGTCCCCTGGGCAAAGGCCAATCTAAAATAGACTGGAGTTTAACCGGATCCATCTTAAACCCGTCCCCAGAAATAACGTACCCAAGGAAGTTTATCTGAGACTGGTCAAAACTACACTTCTCCAATTTGCAGTATAATCCATGTTGTAGAAGTTTGCGCAATACCCTTCTGACCTGTCTGTGATGAGTCTCAATCTCACTAGAATGTATAAGTATATCATCTAGGTATACGATAACGCAATCATGTTGAAACTCCCTAAGAACCTCATTAATCAGATCCTGAAAAACTGCTGGTGCATTACAGAGACCAAAAGGCATTACCGTGTACTCATAGTGCCCGTAACGGGTATTGAAAGCTGTTTTCCATTCGTCTCCCTGTTGGATTCTCACCAAGTTATACGCCCCTCTGAGATCTAACTTGGTGAAAATTTTGGAGCCCTTTAAACGATCAAAGAGCTCAGTAATCAAAGGAATCGGATAGGCATTTCTAATAGTTATTTTATTCAATCCCCGATAATCAATACAAGGCCTTAATGTACCATCTTTCTTATTCACAAAAAAGAACCTGGCCCCGGCAGGAGAGGAGGATCTCCTAATGAATCCCTTTTCCAGGTTTTCACGAATATACTCCTCTAAGACTAGGTTCTCCTTAGTAGATAAAGGATATACCGTGCCCCTCGGAGGCATGGTACCGGGCAAGAGTCTGATCTTGCAGTCAAAGGACCTGTGTGAAGGTAGAGTGTCAGCATTCTTCTTGTCAAAGACTGCCCTTAAATCCAGGCAGGGGCGGACTGAGCACACGGGCAAATCGGTCATGGACCGAGGGCCCGAGGCTCTGGGGGGCCCGCCCCTGCTGCAGTAAGTAATGGCTGAGCTGGGGAGTTAAACAATCTCCCCAGCCAGCCTGCACTCAGCAAGGGGCCCGCACAGCCTTCCGCGGGCCCCTGCTGCCAAAAATATAATCCTCCGTGCAGGGCACACTGAGAGACAGCTAAGGGGCCTTCCAAAGACCCCACTAGGCTGCCCCTAAGTGTGCCTGTCTCAGTGTGAATTCGGCAGAGGCTCCAGGAGTAGAGCCTCTGCCAGAAGAGGAGCACAGCCACACTCAGCTTGTAGGCTGTCAGTAACACTGCAGCTCCGTGTGGCTGGTTCTGCAGGAAGTTAGATCATGCCATGCGGAGCTGCCCTGATCAGTGTTACAGGCAGCATGAGGCACATGAAGCATCCCCCCCCAGGATGAAGATTCCTCCCTCCCTGGCCAAAGGTAAGACTCAGGGAGGGGGGAATATATATCCTTTTTAAATCTGTTTTTTTTCCTTAATTAATAATGTTTTTAGCATTTACCCCCCCCCCCCCACTACTGCCCCTTAACAGCTCCTATACTTCTCCCCCTCATCAACCACAGCCTCACTACCCCTCTACACCCCATATACCCCTGATCCATCTACAACTCCTATTACCCCCAGGTAACCACTACAACTCCTTTTACCCCAAGGCACCCACAACTACTGCTTATCACCCACTGCAGCCCCCTATACCCCCTTGCCCCCACTACAACACCTACACCCTGCATCCACCACAGCCCCTACCCCTTGTACCCACAACAACCCCTGCACCCACTACATCCCATACCCCCAGACACCCTCTAGATCCCCATACCCCCTGTACCCAATACAGCCCCTACCACCCTGCACATACTACAACCAATACCCCCCTTTCCTCCTCTACAGCCCCTAGTATCACATGCTCCCACTACAGACCCCTATACCCACTACTGCCCCTAACTCCAGGCACCCTCTTAATCCCTATACCCCTTGCACCCACTACAGCCCCTACCAACCTGCACATATTACAGCCGATACCTCCTTGCTCCCTGTAAAGCCCCTATTTTCCCCATTCCTATCCTACATTCCCCTATACCCTCTGCACCCACTACAGCCACTACCCTCTGCAGCCCATACCCCCCTTACCCCTTAAAGTCATTATTAAACCCTTGCCCCCTCTACAGCCCCTCCCTAGCATCCACTACAGCACCTACCGCTCTGCACCCACTACAGCCCCTACCCCAGTGCACCCTTTACAGACCCTCCCACCTACGCACCCTCTTGATCCACTATACCCCCTTGCACCCACTACAGCCCCTATTAACCCCTGCACCCACTACAGGTCCTTACACCAGGCACCCTCTAGATCCCCTATACTCCCTGCACCCACTACAGCCCATACCCACTCTACAGTCCCTAGTAACCCCAGCCCCCTATACCCACTACAGCCTTAGTGGTGGTTATTATTATTGTATTTACAATAACTCCCCTGCATTCAAGCACATTCACTCTCCGTACATATACACCCCTGCATTTACAGACTGTGCACACACATGACCCAGCATTCATAAACATATATCCATATGTTCACGTACTCTGACCCTGCACACACACAAATTATTGATTCAATGCATCTCTATGAGGAGATGCTGATTGGCGCAGCATGGCATTTTGCTGCTCATGTTCAATTTCCTTCCAATGCTTTCCTATGGGAAAGTATTGGATTGTCTGAGATCTAAATCGATGATCTCAGCCAAGGAGAACACCCAGGCTGCACTTTTTTAACGGGGGAGAGAGGGGGGCTGGGACCTAAACGTTTATTTTAAACCTATAGTGTCAGGAATACACTATATATATATATATATATATATATATATATAATATATTTGTTGACACTATAGTGTTCCTCGTAACGGTTAACACCTGATTTGTAATTTAAGATGCAAAATTTGGAGGCCTGCATACCCTTTTATACGTATTGCCATGCTACGTAAACACATAAAAATTACTACCCTATTTAAAAAAAACATGTATTTAACTATACTCTGAAGACTTACACCAAAGCTCACAATGAATATGCACACAGAAACATTCATTCACTTTACATGCACATACAATCAAATACACAGTACATCTACACCAACATTTATATTGGCCTACAGGGGGCCCAGGTCCTAATTTTGCCCAGGGGCCCTGACCACTGTCAGTCCGTCCCTGAATCCAGGTATAGGGGTGGTATTTGTAAGTCAGAAGACTGGGTAGAATTAACCAGTGTGTCAGCTACGCAAACCGGTGAGACCTTCTGTAAGCACCTGTCTCGGCAACCCTGGCCCCAAGAGATTATTTCACCCAATTCCCAATCGATAATGGGGTTATGTTTCTTAAGCCAAGGATACCCTAAGACTATAGGAACAGAAGGAGATGAAATGAGCATAAGAGATATACCCTCCTCGTGTAGGATACCAACAGTTAAGTTAACAGGTAAGGTCTCATGAGAAATAACAGGTTCAGATAATGGTCTACCATCTATGGCCTCAACGGCCAAGGGTGTATCCCTTAGCTGGGATGGGATAGAGTGTTTAGTGACGAAGGTTCGGTCAATTAAGCTTTCAGCAGCTCCGGAGTCTATCAACGCCATGGTATTAAGTACTCCCTTCTCCCAAACTAAAGAAACAGGTAGTAGAAGCCTATGATCTTTATAGTCATGTATAGAGGACAAGATAGAAACACCCAAGGCCTGTCCTCTGGAGGAACTTAGGTGCGAGCGTTTTCCGGGCGGTTAGGACAATTTAGGCGTAGGTGATCTCTTGCTCCACAATACATGCACAACCCCTCCCTTCTCCTGTACTGTCTCTCCTCTTCTGAGAGACGAGTATTGCCTATCTGCATAGGTTCTGGAAGCGCTAAAGTTGTAGATTCAGGACTTTGAAATGTGGGAGCTAGTCTAAAGGAAGGTCTACAGGTTCTATCTCGAGTGTTCTGTCTCTGTCTTAACCGTTCATCAATTCGTGAAATAAAAGAAATTAAATCTTCCAAATTTTCAGGAAGCTCTCTTGTGGCAACCTCATCTAGAATTTGGTCTGATAGTCCGTTTAGAAATACGTCCATGTAAGCCTGTTCATTCCACCTGACTTCTGCTGCCAGGGATCTGAGAGTCTAGGAGAACCGACCTGAGTGTTTGTACCTGCAGGATCCATGACCCTGTCGTAATGTCAGGATCGGGACAGGGATCCAACACGCAGAGTACAAACAGGTGGTAGGTACGTATACCGGACCTTAGAATGGCCGGACTAACGTAAGTAGTAAGCAAAGAATGGTCTAGAGACAAGCCGAGGTCGAGGGAACGAGAGAGCAGGTAAACGAGAGGCAAGCCGGGTCAAAAGGGTAACAGAGGTAAGCAGAGTAGAATAAACAAGCCGGATCAGAACCAAAGAGTAAAATAGAGGTAAGAGCGCTGAGTGACTAGACTAGCTAGAACCACGACAGGGCAATGAACCAATACACAAAACCTCATTATATACCCTGGTTCCAAATAGATGATCACGCCCCCGACGAGTCCTGATTCGAGCTCAGGACTGATTGACAGGTCGGAACGGCTAATCGTCATGACGTCGGCTACTAGAGCCGCGTCATAAAAGGAGGCGGATCAGAGGTGTCCGGCGTGTAAACGGCCGAAATGACAGCGAGGAACGAGTGAGTCAGTTCTTCTGAGAGGACGGAATTCTCAGTATCTCACCTCCTCTGAGGTAGAGACAACAGGTACCCTGACAGGTGGGAGGTTTGAATTTGGGACGTGGGTGGGAGGTATGGATTTGAGGCATGTGTAGGAGGTATGGATTTGAGGCATGTGTAGGAGGTATGGATTTGAGGCATATGTAGGAGGTATGGATATGGGACATGTGTGGAAGCTTTGGATTTGCAACGTGGGCGGGAGGTTTGGATTTGGGACGTGGGTTGGAGGTATGGATTTGGGTGGGAGGTTTTAATTTAGGACATGGAAGGGAGGTTTGGATTTGGGACGTGTGTGGGAGGTATGGATTTGGGAGATGCCATAACACAACTTGCCTCACTGGTGAGGCTCACAATAGGCTGTCCCTCCCATCAGTCCCAGCACATATAGGGCCATGCAAAGTGCAATGCACTGCATGGTCCTATTGCTTGAGGACAGTTCCTTGGCGTCCCTAGATATGGAACTGCAAGCCTCCTAATAGTCCTGCTTTCAGTCATGATTTCGCACAATCCCCCATTAAGTTTCTAGTGTCTGACAACTGGGACACCAAGGAACTGTCCCAGGGAAGCATAGCGCAAGGGAATCATTACAGGGCGTTCCTGCACTTTTTCCACAGCAGGAACGCCGTTCCTGTTTGTGGTCCTGCAGGACTTGTTTTTAAGGTCTTCGAGAGCGTGATGTTACAGCAGTTTACTCACAGGCAGGTATATTCACTAACGTGAGAATACAAAGTGAATTTCAAATTTTAGGTCACAATAGTTGAACTTGAAAAGTTCTCTACGTCAGCAATGCTTTCAATTCAACTACTCTGGCCTTAAATTAAAACTCACATTGAAGTCTTACTTCAGTAAATAAGTGACCTCTTGCTAATCATCAGTGATTAGAAATAATTTTCTTTTGACCAAGTAAACTTATCATGGTACGAGAAAATCATTTTACCATGTTAATAAACACTATAGTCACCATCTACCTTTTGTTTTTATTAATTATATGTTATTTTGTGTGTGACACTGTAAACACTGAAGCACAATAAGAAACGTATTGATTGGCACTGTCACTTTATTTTAGTATACACTTTACATAAGGTGTGGCAGACATGGCATCAGTCCCTGGGGATGTCCAAACCCATATTGAGTTCTTGTGAACAGATCCGTATTCCCCTGTTTGGGAACCGAGAAGAACTTGTGTGGCCCCCCATTATTGACTTGGAACACACACCACCCCTGGCTGTTAACCGCAATAAAGAAGTATTGAGTGCTTTCCCTGCGTGGCTGTCGTTCGTAAAACCAAATGCACGTGGTTCAGAGCATGGCCATTTTGTCTCCCGAACACAGGCACCGGTACTTGGTTGTCGAGTGCGTGGGACCAATTTTGGCTACACATTCTCGCGAACCCCGGTCAAACAGTACTGCTGCCTGTATACTTTCCTGATCAACTTCACAAACCATGTTCAGGAGATATGATCTACTGACTGGGTGGAGCATTCGCTACCTAAGAGCCAGGGGGAGTGTTCGTCTGTGTTTGTGCAGGAACTCCCGAACCAAGATCAGCTACAGCCCTGAATTCTCTGGAACTCTTTTAGGGCATCACCTTGGGGCCGGCCGGTGAAATCTTCTCCCGAAATTCGTTCCACCGAACCAATCTGAGTGCTATGTTGTGCTATTTAGGGATATAAGAATTGTGGGGTTCCTGTAATGTTTATTTTTTTTTGGAATGTTTTATCATATTTTATGTATTTAATGTAACTGAGAGATAATGGAGTTATCTAAAATTCCCAGCTCAATTATCTCTCAGACCCAGAGCATCTTGTGAAAATTCCCTTTAAACTTGATATGGAGACCCCATACTATGGGGCTGTGCATAAAAAGCCGTGTGTGGGCTAATAAAAATCGGTTGACTCCCAGAACTGTGTGTCATCCAGTTACTGGGGGAATGGGCTATATCTACTAACCAGCGCTTCCCTTACTGCTCCCAAGGGATTACAGCGGAGATATACATTCTCAGTATTGCAGCTCCGCTACATAAGGTTCTGTTGAAGTGCTACACTATATTTAGAACATAATTCAAAAGTACTATAAATAATCTGTGCGGTGGAGCCTAACTGGCTAGCTGAGTGGACGCATGTTGAATGAGCACTTGGGCTCCGTACGGCTCCCAAGGTGACCACAGATAATTTCTCAGCTGAGGCCCATATCATTACATCTCTGGCCTTGCTGGACTTCATCTTTCCACGAATTCTGAACTAATCTGGCGGCAATACAGCAGTGCATGCAGTTACCTAAACCAAACACCATCGAATCTCCAACTCAGCACCCCTGTGCACATCAGACCGCTTTGCAATTGGAGGCTCCCTGCACCCAGGCGAGTTAGCAAAACACTCCCTCAACACAGCAGATGCCGGGGGGACTAGTGACTGTAAATCTCCTGAGACTTATAAAACCCTGATCTGAAAATTGTAGCACTGAGGAGCAAAGCCAGGGCACAAAAGGCTTTGGGACCATGCTCTCAACATTCTCTCAGGAGGGCGAATCTCACAACTGGAAGACTCAGTGGCACTCAGATGTAGGACTGCAACCAGTGCTTCCACAGCAAATACACTTACCTACCAGAAACATCCTGCCAAGAACCCAGCAGTCTTCCCATAAATTGGAAATTGGCTGAAGGAGCAAGGGGGCCCTGGCTGCCTTCTGTTTTAAGGAGGCGATCTTGCCGGCATAGGCATCTTCCCAGCTCCCATATTTTGCGGTTGACTCTTGTGTCACACCAGGCTTTGTAGTTATTCTTTTGATCCAGCTCACCTTTAACTTCATCTCAAAGCACTACACTCTGGCTATTTTAATAGCATTTATCTTTCACTGTTAATTCTCTTACTTTTCCGACTAATAAGATATATTATAATATCGTATTATTATAATACTAATAAAAAAGATTAGAACATTTGTGCTAAAATTTCTAATGTGGTGCCCTTGTTATGCTATGTTTGACATGAATAAACCTGTCTATGCTGCCATGGCTTTGCAGGCATCTTTGTACCTCTGTGCACAACCAAAATAAAGAATTAAAAAAAATAATCTATATCCTCTCTTTATAATGGAGACATGGGAGAACAGGTTACAATAGAGACCTTAACGCAAGTTGAAATCATTGTTAACTTGTTCTTGCTGCCATCTGTTATCTCGTTTCCAAAGGTATAACATCTCAGAACGCTCTAAGTGACACCCACAGGATAAAAGAGCCATTAAACTGTGGAGGAGAGAGATGTAACATATGGCACACAACTGATTTCTTTTATCTCCAAGCTTCATTATGATAAAACATGTTTCTAAATGATTTTGAAAAAAAGCATTGAAAGTCATGTTTCAGTGTTTGCAGATGTCACAAAACTCTGAAAAATCATACAATGTGAGCAAGATATTACTTTGCTGCAGAGGGATTTAGATAGACTGGAGGACTGGGCACTCAAATGGCAGAGGAAATTTAATGTTGAAAAATGCAAAGTTATGCACTTCGGCGTAAAGAATACACAAGCAACGTATACCCTTAATGGAAGCGAATTAGGGATAACAACACACGAAAAGGACTTGGGAATTGTTATAGACAACAAACTATGCAACAATGTGCAATGTCAATCAGCAGTGGCCAAGGCCAGTAAGGTATTGTCATGCATGAAAAAGGGCATTCATTCTCGGGATGAGAATATCATTTTGCCTCTTTATAAATCACTGGTAAGACCACATCTTGAATATGCTGGGCAATTTTGGGCACCTGTTCTAAAGAAGGATATTATGGCACTAGAAAAAGTGCAGAGGCGGGCTACAAAATTAATAAAAGGAATGGAACATATCAGCTATGAAGACAGGTTAACAAATTTAAACCTATTTAGTTTAGAAAAACATCGACTGAGAGGGGATATGATAACATTATACAAATATATTCGGGGCCAATACAAACCATTGTGTGGAAATCTATTCACAAACCGGACTTTACATAGGGCACGAGGACATGAGTTTAGACTGGAAGAAAGAAGATTTCGTATAAGGCAAAGGAAAGGTTTTTTTACTGCAAGAACAATAAGGATGTGGAATTCTGTGCCTGAAGAGGTGGTTTTATCAGAGTCCATACAGATGTTCAAACAGCTACTAGATGCATACTTGCAAAAACAGAATATTCAAGGATATAATCTTTCAATGTAGGGTAATAACTGCTTGATCCAAGGATAAATCTGACTGCCATTCGGGGGTCAAGAAGGAATTTTTTTCCTAGCTTGTTTCAAAAGTGCTTCAAACTGGGTTTTTTGCCTTCTTTTGGATCAACAGCAAAAACAAATGCGAGGAATGCTGAACTTAATGGACGCAAGTCTCTTTTCTAATTAATATACCCCCACCCCTATTTATATATCATGTTAGTTAATATACCCCCACCCAATTTGGATATCATGTTAGTTAATATACCTCCACCCCTATTTATATATCATGTTAGTTTATATACCCCCACCCCAATTTATATATCATGTTAGTTAATATACCCCCACCCCTATTTATATATCATGTTAGTTTATATACCCCCACCCCAATTTATATATCATGTTAGTTAATATACCCCCACCCCTATTTATATATCATGTTAGTTAATATACCCCCACCCCTATTTATATATCATGTTAGTTAATATACCCCCACCCCTATTTATATATCATGTTAGTTAATATATCCCCACCCCTATTTATATATCATGTTAGTTAATATACCCCCACCCCTATTTATATATCATGTTAGTCAATATACCCCCACCCCTATTTATATATCATGTTAGTTAATATACCCCCACCCCTATTTATATATCATGTTAGTCAATATACCCCCACCCAATTCATATATTATGGTAGTTAACTCCCACTCAATTTATATATCATGTTGGTTAATATACCCCCACCCCTATTTATATATCATGGTAGTTAATATACCCTCACCAGTGGTGTATCCTGGTTTTGTTCTGCCCCCCTCCCACCCCGAGCCACCCCCACCCAACCCTTCCCCCCTGCCCCGCCTTCTAAATACACACACACATTCACTGACAGATACGCAAACACTAGCTAACAGAAACACACACTCGCTAACAGAAACACACACTCACTCACTAACAGACACACCCACTCACTAACAGACAAACACACACTCACTAGCAGACAAACACATACTCACTAAAGGACACACACAGACACACACTAACAGACACACACACACTCACTAACAGACACACACACTAACAGGCAAACACACACACTAACAGACACACACTCACTCACTAACAGACACACACTCACTCACTCACTAACAGACACACACACTCACTAACAGACAAACTCACACTCACTAACAGATACACAGACACACACCAGCAGACACACATACTCACTAACAGACACACACACTCACACTCCCTCACATTAACACACTCCCTTTTATTTTTTGGTTTAACCCTCCAGCCTCCTTACCTTTGGGAATTCTGGGAGGCAGGGGGGGTTCTCCCTCTCCCTGGGGTATAGTTAGGCTGCTGGGCGGCGGCGCTGGCGGGCGGCTGGCGAGGGAGCACTTTCCCCTGAGCGCTCTGCTCAGCTCCCGCACGTGCCGCAGAGTGATGCCGGGAGCCGGAATATGACATCATATTCCGGCTCCCGGCATCATTCTGCGGCGCGCGAGGGAGCTGAGCAGACAGCTCAGGGGAAAGTGCTCCCTCGCCAGCCACCCGCCAGCGCCGCCCGCCCGCCTGGCTGGTCGGTTAGCCACAAGGCTAACAAGGCATTTGCCCTGGGCATTTGGGGGTGGCTTTTTTCGCCGCCCCCTTGAAAATGCCGCCCAAGGCAAATGCCTTGTTTGCCTCGCGGCTAAAACGTCCCTGCCCTCACCCACAATGATAGGTCTCCAGATGGACAGTTTTTGCCTAAAGCTTGCTATTCATCTTTCAGTTCTTTACAATTTGGTGTTTAGTTAATAAAACAAAATAAAATCGGAGTGTTTGCAATTTTACAACTAATTTGTTTTCAGCCATTGTGTTAGTGAGTGAGATAGCTCGGGTGGTTAAACACCAACTGTAGAATTGGTTAAAAGTTTTTTTACAGTTTTCATATCAAGAGTAAATACGGCATTTCATTCCTTAAAAAATAATTATAATTACTTCCTTAAGGACCATTTACTTTAGTAATATCAGTTTTGTCCAAAATTGGACACAAAGGCAGAAAATAAACTACCGCCTTAGCAATATCCCAGAAAACCAGAAGGACTGGGGGTTAAACAAAAAACCCAGCTTAGTGTCATATAATTAAAAGTAAGCTCTTGGGGGTCATGCTGTAGCAGTTATGGCACTTAGAGTGCCCCCTGAAGGAGAAGATTGTCATGACAGCATGGAAATATTGTCTATTGGGGAAAATCCATAAAGTGTCGATGAATGAACAACAAAATTGCCATTTGGAATTACAATTATTCATATAGCGCCAACATATTCCATAGCGCTGTACAATAGGTGAACAAGAATTATGGGAGCAGTAGGTGAAGAGGGCCCTTCCCAAACACGTTTACAATTTAAAGGATTATGTGAATTCAGCATCTTTATGTAACAGTATTTGAAATAAAAAATGATTAAATAAAGATTTTTACTCACCTTTTCCAGCACCGAGGCTCTTTTGGCGCTTCTTACCTCCCCCCTCCCCTCCCCCCACAAGATGTCATTGAGGAGTTATGACTTCCTCTGGGATGGTCCAATTCAGTGATCGTCGTACAGGAGCATTGAGGACCTGACGCACATGCTTCAATGCTTTCCCGTGGGGGCTTCGGAGTTACGTAACCATGTACTTGGTCAGTGCAGTGCAAGCGCCTCTACTGGATGTCAGGAAGACAGCCACTAACGGTGGGTTTAACCCTGCAATGTAAACATTGTAATTTCATTTTGTAATTAAAAAAAACTGCAATAAAATGACAGTGAAACTGCACCCAGACCATTGACCCTAGTTAAAATATCTGCACAGTGTATCGAACATTGAAACAGTGACTGTGTCCACAGACACATTGATACCACTATAGGACAGTGATAGTTCAATTTAACATTGCTGTTGGCTGGTTACATCTTGAGTAATATTTTTGGGTTATATCTCCCATAAAGCTCGGCTAGCGTTTACCCCTGTAACCTACAATGCTAAGTTTCCCTATCGGTGCTCTACAGGTAGCAGAACAGAGAGCAGAGTCCCATTTCTAAGCAGGATCGTGCTCAGCAAGTCAATGACCAAGTGAAAGTTAATGTGTGTAATGGGTAGGAAAATGGGCAGAATTCATTCATTGCATGTAGAAGATTCTGTGTTTTATGATACCAGTTTTTAATTCCCCTGTCATTTTCAAGATTTCTTAATGTAATTGAGGCACTGAGTATTGCGCTATTATCCACAAAGACATGTTTTACATAAGAAAATGCCCACAACTATTATGTACCATTACTGATTTAGAGGAAACACACTGTACAGTACAAAGATTGTGCTTCACTACACTCATTATCTGAGAAGATACTGTATCGCTGCTGGTTTGTGTTTTTTACATTACATATTGTGTTAACATAAGAGGATTTACCCATTAACGCTTGTAAAATAAACACTGTATAAAATGGCTCTCTTTTACCATCTCGAACAAAACATGTAGTAATGGCTTAAGAAA
This sequence comes from Pelobates fuscus, assembly GCF_036172605.1. Taxonomy (NCBI): domain Eukaryota; kingdom Metazoa; phylum Chordata; class Amphibia; order Anura; family Pelobatidae; genus Pelobates; species Pelobates fuscus. Next base: position 4,814,381 of record NC_086326.1, read on the forward strand.
ACACAATCTAAAATGATATACGGTATTAGAATAACACATTTACCCTGGAAATGGGGAGCTCCTAAACTATGCTTTAAGCATTGTCCTTCTTTTACATATTGAAATTATTTTAATGCAAAACTGGTTTGCACAAATCCTTTTGAAGTGCCTTAACCAGAAATAAACACACAATAATGTAAATGTCATCATATGATTTCACCAAATGTATAGTGTTTGCATTTCAATGAGGACTTGTGTTCCTTGTAATCTGTTCTTTAATGTAGTGTCCTCAAAGAACCCAGCAATAACCAGGTTACATTCCCAGATAAAATAAATCATGAGTTTCTTTTTAAATGATATCATCGAGATATGTGCAGGCATAGTCTTGGAAACCATTTAGAAGTTGGTCCACCATCCTCTGGAAGGTAGCCGGAGCGTTTTTCATGCTAAACGACATCCCCTTAAATTGGCATGAGCCGAATGGGGTGACAAACGCTGACTTAGGGATGGCTTCAAGGGCTAGGGGGACCTGCCAATACCCCTTACAAAGATTAATTGTAGTGAGGTATTGGCCCCTAGCCATCCGGTCTAACAGCTCATCTATCCTGGGCATCGGATAGGCATCTGACACTGTCTTATCATTCAACCTATAGTAATCCACGCAGAAAAGGGTCATACCATCCCGTTTTGGTATGAGGACTACTGGGGAGACCCAGGGGCTGTCAGAAGACTCAATAGCCCCCAGTTGGAGCATCTCTTGGATCTCCTTGCACATACTTTCCTGTACCGATCCTGGGATTTGATATGGGGTTTGGCGCAATGGGAGTTGACCTGGTGTCTCTACGCAGTGAGTAGCCAAAGGAGTGTACCTAGGTACGTTGGAGAAGGTAGAAGAGTTGTTGTATCTCGATCCGCTCCTGTGGGCTCAGCTGTTCTCCCTATTTAACCTCCTCTATCTCACCTGACTGACTCCCGTCCCCTAGGAGGTCGGATAGGGGAAGTTTGTACCAAGTGCGCTGGCAGTTCTGTGCTGCCTGGAGGTTCTCTCGAACAGACCAAGTCAACTCCTCCAGACGGTCACGGAATTCCAGCACATATGGAATGATGGTGTAACCATCATGGCCATGATCCCCCTCACAGTGCTCTCGGAAAAGGTCTAAGGGTCCCCTCACCCGCCTCCCAAAGAGTAGCTCGAATGGGGAGCACCCTGTGGATTCCTGCGGTACCTCCCGGTAAGCAAACAAAACTTTCTTTTGGATCAACAGCAAAAAACATATGTGAGGAAGGCTGAACTTGATGGACGCAAGTCTCTTTTCAGCTATGTAACTATGTAACTATGTAACTGTGTAACTATGAATCTCTCCCAATCTCGGTGAGTCTCTGCAAATGCCCGAAGCATTTGTTTTAGCGTCAGGGGCGTACCTAGAGCATATGGCACCCGGGGCGGGTCCTAGTTTTGGCACCCTCCCCCCCTTTGCACTTTAAAATGTACAAAACACCCAAAAAAATTTTAATGTATGTAGCATTGAGCAGTGCTTGCATGTTTCAATGTAAGCATGCTTTTGTATGGAGTAAGTGTGAGTGAATGAATGGGTGTGTTTGTATGTAGTGTTGGCATTTTAATGCAGGCATGCTTTTGTGTGTAGTGTTGGCGAGATGCAGTGGTTATATATAATGGTGATGTTTTAATACAGAGGTGTGTTTGTATGTAGTGTTTGCACTGGAATGCAGGGATGTGTTTGTGTATAGTGTTGGCAAGATGCTGAGATGTGGGATTGCCATATTTAAGGACACCAAATAAGGGAGCTATCTGCTAAACAGCACCCTAATTTGGTATCTTTACATATGGAATCTCACATAAGGGCACCAATTTAAGGAATTCTCTACTAAACAGCTAAAAGATCAAAATTTAAAAAGCCTTTTTCTTAATTTTAATCTTTAGGTTGTTTAGTAGATAACTCACTTATTTGTTATCCTTATGTGGGATGGACATATTTAAGGACACCAAATTAGGGAGCTATCTACTAAACATATACACAACCACAGATATACAAACGCATTTAGTTATTAAGAGGTCCAACCAACCTCCCTACCTTACTCTGGGAGTGACAAGCGGTTGCTGCTGGGCTGGGATCTCTGTGCTCTTCCTTCACAGCTCACTTGCACGACCAGTAGTGATGCCGATGCCAGGATGACGTCATACCCCGGCTGCCGGCTTACTGCAGGGCGTACACAAACTCCTATATGGTCCATAAAAATGTTTAATCTCACTGCCTTCCAGTATATATCTGTCCTATCTGTCTGGGGGAATGTGACAACGTGGATGTATATGTAAGTGGGTGAGTATTACTATCAGGAGACAGGTATATGGCAGCGAGGGACAGTGTGGTGGATACTATGACAGTGTGTGCCATTGCACACAGTGGATTGAAGGAGGCGACTGCAGGTGAGGTGGTGAGTATATGGTGTTTTATGTCACGCGTGGGAACAATGGGGTTGGGTGTTATATGGAAGAGAGGATATTATGTCAAGGCAGGGCCAGGGTGTATGGCAGGGTGTGTATTATGATACGGTGGAGGTATATAGCAGGGAGGGGATTATGGCAGTGTGGGGATTATATGACATGTTAAAGGGGTATATGCCAGGGTGGGAATTATGACCAGGTAGTGGGTTTATAGCAGGGAGGATATTATGACAAGGCAGGGGTTTATATGGCGGGGTGTATATGACAGAGAGGGCAGGGGTGTTGAAATAAAAAAAAAAAAAAACTACTTGTCCAGGGACTAAAGTGTTTGCCCTATCTACTTGTCTGCCGTGACAATCTACTTGTCCTGATACAAATCTTTATTGATAGTAATTTAGGAGACAGACCTGGTGTAGGGGTGATAGGGATGTAGTATGGGTAAGACACATAGTGTGGGGGTGGGATGTAGTGTGTGTAGGGAATTGTAAGGCACATAGTGTGCTGTGGGATAGGGTTGGCAGAGTGAGGATGGGACAGGTGGCAGAGCGTAGGAGGGAGGGGCTGACAGAGCGTGGGAGGAAGTGACAGGTAGCAGAGTGAGGGAAAGAGGGAGTGACAGGTAGCAGAGTGAGGGAAAGAGGGAGTGACAGGTGGCAGAGTGAGGGAAGGAGGGAGTGACAGGTGGCAGAGTGAGGGGGTGGCAGAGTGAGGGGATGACAGGTGGCAGAGTAAGGGGATGACTGGTCGCAGAGTGAGGGGGTAGTTAGTGACAGAGTGACTGAGGGAGGGGGTGACAGGGTGACTGAGGGAGGGGGTGACAGACAGATTGACTGAGGGGGGGTGACTGGTGACTGAGGGAGGGGGTGACGGACAGATTGACTGAGGGGGGGTGACTGGTGACTGAGGGAGGGGGTGACTGGTGGCAGAGTGAGGGGGTGACTGGTGGCAGAGTGAGGGGGTAACAGAGTGACTGAGGGAGGGGGTAAAAGAGTGACTGAGGGAGGGGGTAACAGAGTGACTGAGGGAGGGGGTGACTGGGTGACAGGGTGACTGAGGGAGGGGGTGACTGGTGACAGAGTGACTGAGGAAGGGGGTGACAGGGTGACTGAGGGAGGGGTTGACTGGTGACTGAGGAAGGGGTTGACTGGTGACTGAGGAAGGGGGTGACAGGGTGACTGAGGAAGGGGGTGACAGGGTGACTGAGGGAGGGGGTGACTGGTGACAGAGTGACTGAGGGGGGTGACTGAGGGAGGGGGTGACTGGTGACAGGGGGAGTGACTGGGGGGTGACTGGTGACAGAGTGACGGGGTGACAGGGTGACTGAGGGAGGGGGTGACTGGTGACAGGGTGACTGGGGAGGGGGTGACTGGTGACAGAGTGACTGAGGGGGGTGACAGGGTGACTGAGAGGGTGACAGGGTGACTGAGTGGCTGAGGGGGGATGACAGGGTGACGGAGGGAGGGGGTGACAGGGTGACTGGTGACAGAGTGACTGAGGGGTGTGACAGGGTGACTGAGGGGGGTGACAGGGTGACTGGTGACAGGGTGACTGGGGGGGTGACTGGTGACAGGGTGACTGAGGGGGGTGACAGGGTGACTGAGGGGGGGTGACAGGGTGACGGGGGGTGACAGGGTGACTGAGGGGGGTGACCTGGTGACAGGGAGAATGGTGACAGGGTGACTGAGGGGGTGACAGGTGACTGAGGGGGTGACAGGGTGACTGAGGGGGGTGACAGGGTGACTGAGGGGGGTGACAGAGTGACTGAGGGAGGGGGTGACAGGGTGACTGAGGGAGGGGGTGACAGGGTGACTGAGGGGGGTGATAGGGTGACTGAGGGAGGGGGTGAGAGGGTGACAGAGGGAGGGGGTGACAGGGTGATTGAGAGGGGTGACAGGGTGACAAGGTGAGGGGGTGACAGGGTGAGGGGGGTGACAGGGTGACTGAGGGGGGGTGACAGGGTGACTGAGGGAGGGGTTGACTGGTGACTGAGGGAGGGGGTGACAGGGTGACTGAGGGGGGGTGACAGGGTGACTGAGGGGGGTGACAGGGTGACTGGGGGGGTGACTGGTGACAGGGTGACTGAGGGGGTGACAGAGTGACTGAGGGAGGGGGTGACAGGGTGACTGAGGGAGGGGGTGACAGGGTGACTGAGGGAGGGGGTGACAGGGTGACTGAGGGAGGGGGTGACAGGGTGACTGAGGGGGGTGATAGGGTGACTGAGGGAGGGGGTGAGAGGGTGACAGAGGGAGGGGGTGACAGGGTGATTGAGAGGGGTGACAGGGTGACAAGGTGAGGGGGTGACAGGGTGAGGGGGGTGACAGGGTGACTGAGGGGGGGTGACAGGGTGACTGAGGGAGGGGTTGACTGGTGACTGAGGGAGGGGGTGACAGGGTGACTGAGGGGGGGTGACAGGGTGACTGAGGGGGGTGACAGGGTGACTGGGGGGGTGACTGGTGACAGGGTGACTGAGGGGGGTGACAGAGTGACTGAGGGAGGGGGTGACAGGGTGACTGAGGGAGGGGGTGACAGGGTGACTGAAGGAGGGGGTGACAGGGTGACTGAAATAAGGGTTACAGGGTGACTGAGGGAGGGGGTGACAGGGTGACTGAGGGAGGGGGTGACAGGGTGACTGAAGGAGGGGGTGACAGGGTGACTGAAAGAAGGGTTACAGGGTGACTGAGGGAGGGGGTGACAGGGTGACTGAGGGAGGGGGTGACAGGGTGACTGAGGGAGGGGGTGACAGGGTGACTGAAGGAGGGGGTGACAGGGTGACTGAAAGAAGGGTTACAGGGTGACTGAGGGAGGGGGTGACAGGGTGAGGGGGGTGACAGGGTGACTGAGGGAGGGGGTGAGAGGGTGACTGAGGGAGGGGGTGACAGGGTGACTGAGGGAGGGGGTGACAGGGTGACTGAGGGAGGGGGTGAGGGTGAATTTACAATAATGTTTCTTACCATGATTCAGGGGCTGTCTCTCTCCATCCCAGCCCAGGCAGTGCAGGAGGTGCAGGCAGAGTGGCCGCAGGGGAGAAACCTGGCAGAATGCACTGCGCCCCCTGCTGGCACACTCCATAACAGCATCCCTGGGGCTCAGTGATGACTCAGAACACAGGCTGGGAATCCCCTCCCTGGGGCTCAGTGATGGCGCAGGCTGGGAATCCCCTCCCTGTGCTCTGACTCACTCACTGAGCCGCGAGGGAGAGGACCAGCAGGAGGTAAAGAGTGTGGCACCCCCCTACTGGATGGCACCCGGGGCGGACCGCCCCCCCCTTAGTACGCCACTGTTTAGCGTTCCATTGAACTGTTCACAGATACTGTTGCTTTGTGGGTAATAAGGGGAGCTTACAATCGGCTTAGTGTCGCAGAGCCTCCAGAGGTGTTGGGTGATCTCTGCTGTGAACTGAGTACCCCGATCTAACACTATCTCCCAGGAAAATCCCATGCGGGAGAAGATTTGCATCAGGGCCTCTGCTACTGTTTCAGCATAGATGTTGGCCAGTGCCACTGCCTCTGGGTAACTAGTAGCTAGTCCACTACCGTCAAGATATATTTCTTGTCGGAGCTAAGGGTCCCACCAGGTCTACTGCTATGTGGCTAAATGGTTCCTCAATTATGGGGAGAGGGTGAAGTTTAGCCTTGTGGTGGTCTCCCCTGTTACCTACTTTCTGGCAAGAATCGCACGTCTGGCAATACCACCTAATATCCTGGGAAATCCCCAGCCAAAATAAGTTTTGGGTAAGCCGGTATCAGGTTAAGCTCACCCCTAAATGCCTGGATAGCAGAATGTCATGTGCTTTCCGTAGCAGCACCTCTGGGGTACCACTAACTGCCTAGTGGGGATTGGTTCCGACCGTGCCACTATCCTCTCAGACTCCCTGTATGACAGCTTCTTACTCCACACATAAATTTTCCCCTCTAACCCTGCCTGGTCCCTGTACACTTGTAATGTGGGTTATGTGTGCACCTCTTTTTCAAACTCAGTGGGCACAGCCCAGAGTACACACTCTATGGGATGGGGAACAATCTCTTACCTGAGCCTCCGGTTGTGAGCTGTGGTCTCTGGTGCGGGCTTGTTGCCTGGTGACTACCATGTACAATACCTCTGGTGTGGCCTGAGGCTCAAAGCGGATGTGAGCCTCTCCAGGTCATTCTGCAACAGCACTTCCACCGGTAGCTCCGGCATTAACCCCACCTCCACCACTCAAGACCCCGCTCCCCAATTCAGGTGTACTCGGGCAGTAGGCAGTCTGAACACTTTTCCCCCAGCTACCCTTATGGCCACTGGTTCTGCAACTGGAAGCAAGGTTGTTGAGTAGGAGAATTATTGGGTTGCCTGGGAGGTATTGATTGCCTGGGAGGTGTTGCTGCAGGCCTGAAGAAGGGCCTGGACTGGTCTCTGCTGTCTGCGGGCATCCATACACTCATTGGCCCGCCTTGCTGCTTCGGCTCCATGTTATATGATCATATGACATCATATCTTCCCATTGCTTTATGTTATTACATCATCATATGACATCATATCTTCCCATTGCTCTGTTATTATATCATCATATGGCATCATATCTTCCCATTGCTCCATGTTATTATATCATCATATGACATCATATCTTCCCATTGCTTTATGTTATTATATCAATTTATGACATCATATCTTCCCATTGCTCCATGTTATTATATCATCATATGACATCATATCTTCCCATTGCTTTATATTATTATATCATCATATGACATCATATCTTCCCATTGCTTTATGTTATTATATCATCATATGACATCACATCTTCCCATTGCTTTATGTTATTATATCATCATATGACATCATATCTTCCCATTGCTCCATGTTATTATATCATCTTATGACATCATATCCTCCCATTGCTCCATGTTATTATATCATCATATGACATCATATCTTCCCATTGCTTTATGTTATTATATAATTGTATGACATCATATCTTCCCATGGCTTTATGTTATTATATCATCATATGACATCATTTCTTCCCATGACATCATATTTGACAGATGCATCATTGCTATCCAGCCAGGTGGATATGAACCCACAAAGAAACCAAATCCCAGTAAGACACGGACAGTGATGGTGTATGGGTCAAATATGTCCACAGCTTTAATAAATTATACTAAACATAAATAAAGTCACCATGAGTGAGTTTATACTCTTCAAGGCTGAATTTTAACTTTCCAAAGTCTAGTAGGCATGTGGAAATTTGACCTTATATCATAATTTCTTCCTGTTATCTTATATCAATATATTTTCCTCATGTTATCATCTCTCACCATTAGTTCATGTTATTATCTCATTTTCTAACGGGCTGAAACACAGAGAGCGAGTGTTTTAATTAGTAAGTCTGACACATTGTATTCATAGAGCCACCATTATTATATGGGCACGTATGACTTCTACAGGCAGACAGACATCACATGAAAAGTGGTGTCCTACAACATGCAGAATCTAAGAGCAGCAATCATTAAATCAATGAATCAATGAATCAATCTGCTTTGATTAGTCAGTTCATTTTAGTTCTGAAGTATATGAATCCTACAAGTGATAAAAAGTTATTTTGACGTCGCTCATAAGCATGAATAAGCTACAAGGAAACTTGTTGGGTCCAGTAATTCTGCATTCGTGAGGCAGGAGATAAAATGGATACCACTAGTTATCTCCCATTGCTTATAAGCTTGTTACTTTTGCTAGACTTTTCTTTTTCTTGTGTATTTTTTTCTATCTCCCCCTACTTGAGGCTTTTCTATTAATGGGTTTTGTAAAATGTCTTAGAAATTAGTATGATGTCTTTTTTATTCCTACCCCTCCATCCCGTTTTACTTTGTCCTGCTCATTCCTGAGCGGAGGATGTGTCGGAATGCTCAGAGACTGCCTTTCACTCTGGTATGAATGAAGGCTTTCGTTTTTCCACACTTAGGTGTTCATTGGGTGCCAGGTCAGGATACCAAAACAGTCCATAGGAGGGGATTAGGACCAATTAACATCCCTGTACACAAAAGCTACTGGCAGATGAACAGGCGGTCTGGTGACCTGTTCAGGGGCTGCATTTTAAATAGGGGGCCTTCTATACTCGAGTTCAAGTGGCCTAGGGGAGAGAAATGTTTGTGTGTGTGTGTGTTGGTGATAATTGGATATTCAGCCCTTCAAAGCTGTCTTGAGAAACACTGTTTTTGCCACTTTGTATCTGGGAGGGTTTGCTAAGTTGGATCAGTTGGGATGAGTTAAACTGAGTGAATGTATGAGCTCACTGCAAGAGGAAAAAACATGAAAATGTCAATAGAATCCGTGCACGGCAAGTGTGCTCAGTGTGTACAGCGGGATTCACATTACGGTGCTTGTTATTCTTATATCACCGAATGACTGTTCAGAGACTGATTGATTGGTAATTACGATACAGCACGGACACACAGATTTACCAGGGAGTAAGTGTATCTTCTAAACTCAAGGGCATAAAAATTGTGGCAAATAAAGTAAATCGGCCCACTGGCCTAATTCACTAAACGGACACAATCAGATTTGTTACTAAATTGAGAAATTTACACTATTTACTAAAGTGACAATTCAAAGTGAATTTCAAATTTAAGGTCAAAATAGCAGAATATGAAAAATCCTCATTATGCTACACTTTCATTTGGCAACTCCGGCCTTCACTTTGATTTCTCCGTTTAGTAAATAACCCTGAATATCGTGTGAGCCAAAATCTGCAATTCCCTGTTCAATTCACCCAGATAACGAGTTTAGTGACAAACGTTCCTGATGGAAAGAAATTCCATTGGGTTAGGAGATAAGTGATGCAAGGCCTGGATCTGGGCTATACACACATACCATAGTAAATCCCACCAGGCCCTCACACTTAGCCATTCGTTTCCAGCATGTGGGGGCCTTGCCTGGATCTGGGCTATAGACACATACCATAGTAAATCCCACCAGGCACTCACACTTAGCCATTCGTTTCCAGTCTGCGGGGGCCTTGCCTGGATCTGGGCTATACACACATACCATAGTAAATCCCACCAGGCACTCACACTTAGCCATTCGTTTCCAGTCTGCGGGGGCCTTGCCTGGATCTGGGCTATACACACATACCATAGTAAATCCTACCTGACACTCACACTTAGCCATTCGTTTCCAGTCTGTGGGGGCCTTGCCTGGATCTGGCTATACACACATACCATAGTAAATCCTACCTGACACTCACACTTAGCCATTCGTTTCCAGTCTGTGGGGGCCTTGCCTGGATCTGGCTATACACACATACCATAGTAAATCCCACCTGACACTCACACTTAGCCATTCGTTTCCAGTCTGCGGGGGCCTTGCCTGGATCTGGGCTATACACACATACCATAGTAAATCCCACCAGGCACTCACACTTAGCCATTTGTTTCCAGCATGTGGGGGCCTTGCCTGGATCTGGGCTATACACACATACTATAGTAAATCCCACCAGGCACTCACACTTAGCCATTCGTTTCCAGTCTGCGGGGGCCTTGCCTGGATCTGGGCTATACACACATACCATAGTAAATCCTACCTGACACTCACACTTAGCCATTCGTTTCCAGTCTGTGGGGGCCTTGCCTGGATCTGGCTATACACACATACTATAGTAAATCCCACCTGGCCCTCACACTTAGCCATTCGTTTCCAGCATGTGGGGGCCTTGCCTGGATCTGGGCTATACACACATACTATAGTAAATCCCACCAGGCACTCACACTTAGCCATTCGTTTCCAGCATGTGGGGGCCTTGCCTGGATCTGGGCTATACACACATACCATAGTAAATCCCACCTGGCCCTCACACTTAGCCATTAGTTTCCAGCATGTGGGGGCCTTGCCTGGATCTGGCTATACACACATACCATAGTAAATCCTACCTGACACTCACACTTAGCCATTCGTTTCCAGTCTGTGGGGGCCTTGCCTGGATCTGGCTATACACACATACCATAGTAAATCCCACCAGGCACTCACACTTAGCCATTCGTTTCCAGTCTGCGGGGGCCTTGCCTGGATCTGGGCTATACACACATACCATAGTAAATCCCACCAGGCACTCACACTTAGCCATTCGTTTCCAGTCTGCGGGGGCCTTGCCTGGATCTGGCTATACACACAAACCATAGTAAATCCCACCAGGCACTCACACTTAGCCATTCGTTTCCAGTCTGCGGGGGCCTTGCCTGGATCTGGGCTATACACACATACCATAGTAAATCCCACCTGGCCCTCACACTTAGCCATTAGTTTCCAGCATGTGGGGGCCTTGCCTGGATCTGGCTATACACACATACCATAGTAAATCCTACCTGACACTCACACTTAGCCATTCGTTTCCAGTCTGTGGGGGCCTTGCCTGGATCTGGCTATACACACATACCATAGTAAATCCCACCAGGCACTCACACTTAGCCATTCGTTTCCAGTCTGCGGGGGCCTTGCCTGGATCTGGGCTATACACACATACCATAGTAAATCCCACCAGGCACTCACACTTAGCCATTCGTTTCCAGTCTGCGGGGGCCTTGCCTGGATCTGGCTATACACACATACCATAGTAAATCCCACCAGGCACTCACACTTAGCCATTCGTTTCCAGTCTGCGGGGGCCTTGCCTGGATCTGGGCTATACACACATACCATAGTAAATCCTACCTGACACTCACACTTAGCCATTCGTTTCCAGTCAGTGGGGGCCTTGCCGGGATCTGGGCTATACACACATACCATAGTAAATCCTACCTGACACTCACACTTAGCCATTCGTTTCCAGTCTGTGGGGGCCTTGCCTGGATCTGGGCTATACACACATACCATAGTAAATCCCACCAGGCACTCACACTTAGCCATTCGTTTCCAGTCTGCGGGGGCCTTGCCTGGATCTGGGCTATACACACATACTATAGTAAATGCGGCCTGGCACTCACACTTAGCCATTCGTCTCCAGTCTGAGGGGGCCTTGCCTGGATCTGGGCTATACACACATACTATAGTAAATGCGGCCTGGCACTCACACTTAGCCATTCGTTTCCAGTCTGTGGGGGCCTTGCCTGGATCTGGCTATACACACATACCATAGTAAATCCTACCTGACACTCACACTTAGCCATTCGTTTCCAGTCAGTGGGGGCCTTGCCGGGATCTGGGCTATACACACATACCATAGTAAATCCTACCTGACACTCACACTTAGCCATTCGTTTCCAGTCTGTGGGGGCCTTGCCTGGATCTGGGCTATACACACATACCATAGTAAATCCCACCAGGCACTCACACTTAGCCATTCGTTTCCAGTCTGAGGGGGCCTTGCCTGGATCTGGGCTATACACACATACTATAGTAAATGCGGCCTGGCACTCACACTTAGCCATTCGTTTCCAGTCTGTGGGGGCCTTGCCTGGATCTGGGCTATACACACATACTATAGTAAATGCGGCCTGGCACTCACACTTAGCCATTCATTTCCAGTCTGTGGGGGCCTTGCCTGGATCTGGGCTATACACACATACTATAGTAAATGCGGCCTGGCACTCACACTTAGCCATTCGTTTCCAGTCTGTGGGGACCTTGCCTGGATCTGGGCTATACACACATACCATAGTAAATCCTACCTGACACTCACACTTAGCCATTCGTTTCCAGTCTGTAGGGGCCTTGCCTGGATCTGGGCTATACACACATACCATAGTAAATCCCACCAGGCACTCACACTTAGCCATTCGTTTCCAGTCTGAGGGGGCCTTGCCTGGATCTGGGCTATACACACATACTATAGTAAATGCGGCCTGGCACTCACACTTAGCCATTCGTTTCCAGTCTGTGGGGGCCTTGCCTGGATCTGGGCTATACACACATACTATAGTAAATGCGGCCTGGCACTCACACTTAGCCATTCATTTCCAGTCTGTGGGGGCCTTGCCTGGATCTGGGCTATACACACATACTATAGTAAATGCGGCCTGGCACTCACACTTAGCCATTCGTTTCCAGTCTGTGGGGACCTTGCCTGGATCTGGGCTATACACACATACTATAGTAAATGCGGCCTGGCACTCACACTTAGCCATTCGTTTCCAGTCTGTGGGGGCCTTGCCTGGATCTGGGCTATACACACATACTATAGTAAATGCGGCCTGGCACTCACACTTAGCCATTCGTTTCCAGTCTGAGGGGGCCTTGCCTGGATCTGGGCTATACACACATACCATAGTAAATCCCACCTGGTCCTCACACTTAGCCATTCGTTTCCAGTCTGAGGGGGCCTTGCCTGGATCTGGGCTATACACACATACTATAGTAAATGCGGCCTGGCACTCACACTTAGCCATTCGTTTCCAGTCTGTGGGGGCCTTGCCTGGATCTGGGCTATACACACATACTATAGTAAATGCGGCCTGGCACTCACACTTAGCCATTCGTTTCCAGTCTGAGGGGGCCTTGCCTGGATCTGGGCTATACACACATACCATAGTAAATCCCACCTGGTCCTCACACTTAGCCATTCGTTTCCAGTCTGTGGGGGCCTTGCCTGGATCTGGGCTATACACACATACTATAGTAAATGCGGCCTGGCACTCACACTTAGCCATTCGTTTCCAGTCTGAGGGGGCCTTGCCTGGATCTGGGCTATACACACATACCATAGTAAATCCCACCTGGTCCTCACACTTAGCCATTCGTTTCCAGTCTGTGGGGGCCTTGCCTGGATCTGGGCTATACACACATACTATAGTAAATCCCACCAGGCATTCACACTTAGCCATTTGTCTCCAGTCTGTGGGGGCTTGTCAATCCTGGCCGTGCCCTCAAGGAATCTCGTCTAAACTGGGTGCAGTGCACATGACTTTTATATTCCTGAGCCTGGGATTAGAAAATATAGTGTTCATTATACTCCTAAACTGCGAGTTTGTATCCACTATATGATTCGCAGTGATTTGAACAACAAACTGCACAATTCAAAGTACAATAGCCGAGCTGTGAATAAAGCTGGATTTTACTCTGGAGATTTCCAAATCAGCTGTTTTTCTGTACATTTTGTAATTTGGTTTCAAATCACTACAACTCAGTGATTTGTGATAAAGACCCTCAGTTCCTTGTATTACCAATATTCTGTTTTGGCAAGTTGCAATGGTCTCTGGAATAAAGCCTTTTAACCTTTTGTATTGGTCTGTGTATATTGTACGGTCTTTTTTCTAATTGTACAGCGCTGCAGAATATGTTAGTGCTGTATAAATGTCAGCAATAATATTATTAAAAGGGCTTAATGTTAAAAAGCATATAGCTAGTCTCTCAGCACGTAGAGATAATAATCTGATTGGTCATTAATATTATCTGTATTAGCGCATAGCCTTGTGCCTGACAGGAGTATACCTAAAGGAACACTATGGTGTCAGGAGTACAAACACGTATAGTGCTGGTGTGGCTGTTTAGGTGACCGCCCCTTCTTTAATCGTGTTGAAAAAGTGATTTTAATTGACATTTTCTCCCACGCTGTGCCGGTCTCGCTGTGGCTGGCCCCGCCTGGCTCTGTTTCTATCAATCGATAATTAATCCAATGCTTCTCATAGGAAAGCTTAGGGAGGCTATTGCAAATACCCATTAAAATGCAGCTCTGGCCAATTGAATCATTGCATCTCTTTGAGGAATGTTCAGCGCCTTCATGCAGAGGGTGGACACAGTGCAGCACTGCCCCATGAAGCACCCCTAGTGGTCGTCTGAGTGACTGAGCCTAGAGATGCACTGATAGTAGTATTGTAAACACTGCCTTTTCTCTGAATTAAGCTGTAGTGGTTCTGGTGACTATAGTTTTTAATATCTCATCCAATACCCTCCAATATAAAGTCAGTCTGGAAATAGACTATAACAATTTACAACCAGATGTTTCTATTTAAATACGATATAATCTGTACATTCTGGCCTGGAACTTATTTTAAATCTATGTACTAGAGAGACGTGGAGCTTGCTGATTGACTCCTTCTTACATTTACAGTTGCGTAGTTCCCGGGACGTAGAGACCATTACAAAGAATAAAATCAATGCAGTTTCATGTCGTTATTCATCTATTTGTAAAACATAGACGTAAGATCTGATTTTTAACCCCTTAGTGACCGGACCATTTTTCAAGTTTCTTACCGTTAAGGACCCGGGCTCTTTTTACATTCTGCCGTGTTTGTGTTTAGCTGTAATTTTCCTCTTACTCATTTACTGTACCCACACATATTATATACTGTCTTTCTTGCCATTAAATGGCCTTTCTAGAGATACCATTATTTTCATCATATCCTATAATTTACTGTAAAAAAATATTGTCCTGAGTTTAGTCCACGTAGTGAATGCATGGAATAGCCTTCCAGCTGAAGTGGTAGAGGTTAACACAGTGAGGGAGTTTAAGCATGCGTGGGATAGGCATAAGGCTATCCTAACTATAAGATAAGGCCAGGGACTAATGAAAGTATTTAGAAAACTGGGCAGACTAGATGGGCCGAATGGTTCTTATCTGCCGTCACATTCTATGTTTTTAGAAATACCCAATATTAACATGTTCTTCGCTGGGATAATTCACTGAACACAAATATTAGTGTTTCAAAACAACCATGATATCACCAGTGAAAGTGCGGTTTTGTGTGAAAAATGCAAAAAACGTATGTGATATGTTTTGCTGTTTTGAAACACTAATATTTGTGTTCAGCGAAGTCTCCCGAGTAAAACAGTACCCCCCATGTACAGGTTTTAGGGTGTTATGGAAAGTTACAGGGTTAAACACAGTGCTAGCAAATTAAATTCTCTGAACTTTCGATCTGGGTTGTCCGGCAGGTCCCTCAAATTGCAAACAATAAAATTACTTAATTATGTAAAAATATTACATAAATACGCACGTATAATTTATATATATATATACATATTTATATATTTGAAGTCTACGTATATTTATGAAATTATTTATGTAATTATGTATATGGATAAATATATTTCGTATTATTTTTATTTCGTTATATATATACATAGATATATATATATAATTCCATTCTAAGTGTATTTTGATATAAATATATATATTGGTTTTTTTAAATTTACTAAACATAATGCTTTTATTTTACAGTTGCAGGGAGACTGCCTGACAGCACAGGCAGTCCCCCTGCAGGCGGCACAATGGACGCCTATTGCCTATTGCTTATTGCTTTCAGAGCGATCACATTGCCCGCGGGGGCCTAATTTGCCGAGGGGGGATTGTCTGGGCTGTCAGGCAGTTCCCCCAGACCGGGAGCAACACCGATCGCCGGCGGGGGAATGGTGGCGATCGGGTAAGTAATCTATTTGCTGCGGACGTACTAGGTACGTCTGCGGTCCTTAAGGAGTTAATGTTTGCGTTTTTACTTTCTTTGTACCCAGTTTAAAGCACCATGTGTTCTGTTTGTTTCCGTACCCTAACATTGTGCCATCCTAAGCTGACAATCGGTGGCACGTATGAGGCCAGCATTTTCACTGAACCAGTTGAGAAATAAATCTATTGGTATCTGATTCTGGTTCCTAAATATTTGTATTGTTCATGCTCTCCATCCACCTGGATCTCTGGGATAATTGGCAGTAAGATAGGTGTAGTTTATTATTATTATTATTATTATCATCATTATTATTATTCTTTACACTTGAATGGTTAACCCTTCTCTCCGTCTGCCCTCTGTCTGATTAGTGCATGAAGTGCAGGTGTGCGCGTGTGAAAAGCCAGGCGGGTACTGACAGGTTACTTTGTTGCCCGGTACCTAATTAGTTGCATAGTGCATGCACCCTGCTAGGCGTTAGAACAGAGTCGTGGGGCTGGTCTCTTCTAATTTCCTCATGGCTTTGATATTGGCCAGAAGATTGACGGTTTACACAAAAAGCCAAAGCAGTGTGCAGGCCGGGCACAGACAATGGCCCCGGTGCTTGCAGACAACACAGATGTGAAGCAAAATGGTCTGAAGACAATCCCACGAAACTGTCTAATTGTCTCCCGTGACAGCGACATTAATGGCTTCCAGTGTAGAAAGGAGAGGGTAAAGGCCACGGGATCGCTGCGTTTTTATTCACCTGTCACATGGTCTGTGCAAGTCGCAAGCATTCAGAGTGAGGGATAATTGAGAACGCACCAAAACGGTTTGTAGTGCTCGCACACAGACGCTGGGGGCGAGCAGAATGAAATGAATGCCGGCTTTAATTACTCCTGGCAGATTCAATCTAGTGGCACTACCCGAAGCAGCAATGTGGCTGAGGATAGCATGTGACAAGCCCTGAATAGCAGTATCTCTTCTTCCCTTTATCTTCATTGTGCCGGGCTGATTAAGGAGAAAGCTATTCACACCGTGCATTGCAATCTAAAGGCATGGGGGGCCACCGAGCCAGGTTTCTTTCAATCTAAAGACAATCACAAAACAGGTTTTCTAGTTTAGAATCCCAGATTCAACATATGGCACGTTTCACAGACTCACCTTACCGATGGGCAGTACAGGAAAAGTGATACCCTATGGCTTGCAGAATTCAAATGCTGCAGGTGGGAAAAGGTCAATGAATGAGTGACCGTGCAGCATTGATTGCTTACATACAGCAGAGACAATGTGAGTCTAGAAAAACATGGTGGATTTAACAACTCAATCTACAATGTACAAGTTTGGTAAATAGCATCCAAACAGCACAAACAGTACATTGTAAAATGTATCATTGCATTTATACGTTGGAGGTGCATGGACATATACCTACTGTTTTCATATCACCCATATCACACCCAGGTATCTTCCACGTCGTGGTGAGTCAGCAGGAGACAGGGACAAGGATCCCTTCGTCTGCAGGAATTCAGCTATTTTCAATATCACGTCATTGAATTCAAATGTCACATGTAAGCGTTATAAACAGAAATGCAGGACTTGGCATGCAAATTGGATTAACCCCTGCAGTGCCATATGCATGGCGCATATAACCAAGCAGCATTACTGGCAAAATCCTTACCTCTATGTTTGGCCTTCCTTAGTATATCATCGAACACGTGCACCCAAAGCATTATGAGTTTTTTTAGGGGGTTTGTGCCTCTGTGTTTTTTTTTAACCTCCATTGCATTAATGATCTCAGTAAATTTTCTGAGCTGGGGAAAGATGAAGCATTTATTCGAAGAGCTGGGGCAGTTCCTATTTAAGTGGGGTTATGTCAGATATCAAAGACGCATGGCGCACAGTGAAAATATTTGGTTCGGCTGAATTACCAAAAATTAAAAATTAGAAAAATAAATGTAGTTTGGGTAGAACGAGCATCGTCCACATAAAATATACAGACAAACCAAAAAGGGCACGAAAATGTGCCCATCAGTTTACTGCAAAATATATTCATAATATAAATAATAATAATATAGATCAGCGTTTCCCAATTAGTGCTCAGCGGAACACTAGGGTTCAGCAAGAACAAAATTGGGGTTCCGCAGCAATTTCCCCGTCGGGTGGCCCAAGCATTTAGGGCCACCCGATGGGTATTGCTAAACAGGAGTCCGGTCCGGTGCCACGGTCATCTAAAAATGTGACCAGACCCCTGTAGTATTGGATGCTGGGAGGAAGACAGACAGAGCGTGCTGCCTGGAGAGGGAGAGGGAGCAGTGGGGACTGAGCAGCTCACCAACCTTAGCCAGCAGCACTGAATATCCTGCAGAAAAAAGTTAAGTGAACAGCAAATTTAAACATGTGTGTGTGTGTGTATATATGTGGGTACCTGTGTCAGTGTGTGTATCTCCCAATGTGTGTTAATCTGTGTGTGTATGTGCCAGTTTGTGTATCTGTGTGTCAAGGTGTGTGTATGTGTCACTGTGGGTGTATATATGTGTGTCAGTGTCTGTGTGTGTCAGTGTATCTGGCAGTGTGTTTATGTGCCAGTGTGTATATCTGTGTGTCAGTGTGTGTATCTGTGTGCCACCATGTGCTAATGTGTGTGTATCTGTGTGTCAGATACACACACACACACACACAAAGATACATATTGACACACAGATACACACACTGACACACAGATACACACACACTGGCACATAAACACACTGACAGATACACTGACACACACACACACACACACACAGACACACAGAGACACTGATACACATATATACACACACAGTGACACATTCACACACCTTGACACACAGATACACAAACTGGCACATACACACTCACAGATACATATTGACACACACTGACAGATACACTGACACACACACAGACACTGACAAACAGATATACACACACCTTGACACATAGACACACACTGCCACACAAACAAAACACACATACAACGGCGCAATTAAAAAAAAAAAAATTAAGGGGCAGAGGGGGATTCAACAATGTTGATGCACTATGTCAAAGGGTTCCACGGGAAATAGATATAGATATTATGAATTGATTTTGCAGTACACGGATAGCAACCAATTAAGGGAAAAAGGAACCGTAAATGATATCTATATTTATAAATGTATTAAATATAGAAAATATAAATAGAGATTTCTTAACTACGCTTTCCATTTTTCCCTCTACCGCTCACTTTTTACTTGATCTAAAAGTAAAATCAACATTTAGTGGCCATCAATCATCTTTCTTCCCTTAAATTGTGTCTTTTTTTTGCACCAAGGATCCATTGCATTGTTTGTTCAGTTATACGACCGTATAGCTCTTCATAATTACAAAATTCTGACATCCCACAGATTGGCCTGCATTCCACGGCATTGCAATGCCCAACTCTACTGTAGATCATGGTCACCACATGAAAATCTGATTGAAGGACATCGTGATGAAAGCAACTTCGCCACTGGTTTTTGGAGGGGCCTGTTTGCCAGTCTCCTACCCTGGGACTATGGGCCCTGTGATAACCCATGTTCTAAAGTACTGTTTCTGCCCCTTGGACTTTTAACTGGAACAGATTCAAACATGTGGCGGCGGCCATCTTAAATTGTCCAGCAGTGTTTTGTCATCGAGTGTATGGAACTGTTTTGGGCATGGGACCATGTGCACGGTGGGGCAAAAATAAGACTTCCAGGAAATTCCTGAACCCCTGAACCGATCTGGGTGATTTTTGGATATGTTGTTCACCCAGATTGGGGCTATCGGGGGATATGTTATATTTTGGGGTACTTTTTGGGGTTTGTAAAAATGTTTTTTTCTGCTTAGAGTTAATTGAGTTAGTCCATTGTCTTCGTTAATTATATCACAGGCAGAGGGGAGGGATTGTGTACACTGTATGGGAGTGACTGAATGTAAAACTATGTTTTTATTGGCTTGTTGTTCCTGTGTCCCTGTGCCCCACAAGGTCCACGTAGCGGAGGTACTCCGTTGGAGTGCCGGCGGTCCGTCACAGACATCATACTTAATGACGTTACAGGTCGAAATAAATAATATAATATATAAAATGCTAAAAACAGTTCAATACGGAATGGAAGGACAGCGCCAGGGGACATTAGGAACTATAACCACTTCCGTGAGATAAAGCAGTTACTGTGCCTACAGTGTCCTTTTAAAGAAAGGTCTGAGTTCTACTTTATTGAGAATTAGGGGGACCACATCTGCTAAACTATCGAACAAAAAATAAACATGAACAAAGATTACGTCACTTTGTAAATGTAATGTAAAATTGGCAAGCCCTGCTCATCAAATAATCATAATG
Organism: Pelobates fuscus; assembly: GCF_036172605.1. Classification (NCBI taxonomy): domain Eukaryota; kingdom Metazoa; phylum Chordata; class Amphibia; order Anura; family Pelobatidae; genus Pelobates; species Pelobates fuscus. The sequence goes on from NC_086326.1 coordinate 4,834,512, forward strand.
TATATTACCATCATCTGTCTTAGTGGCAATTGTATATAAAGCATAATCACCCCGAGACTGCAGCAATGGCATTCTACATGCAGTATCACCTAATAGACCATTACTGAGTGGAGCTCTCTGTTAATAGTCTTATCTCCCTAGACGGGTGCTCTTGTAGAGTCGCCATTTTTTCCGTCTCTTTGTGCTTTCCTTTTACATCTTCATTAATGAGTTTAAAAGCATTTACCCGTTTCCCTGACGGATATTTTCTCAGGCCTTGTGTGGTGCTGCGAACAGCGTACTGGCAGACTAATGGCTTTCACGAGCTGATTTTCATTATTTCCCATAATGCAATTCCGCCCTCATTTTGTTCATTAACCTCTTTTCATCTCAAATATTATTTTGAAGTATGTTTTGGAAACTTCAGCATTCTGTATGGTTACTCCGAGCGACGGACTGGAAATCAGGTTACAAACTTCTCCATCTTAATGTCTATGTATCTGTATCTGTGTGTCTGCTGTGATTATTATTATTATTATTTATGAAGCACCAATATACTTTTCATATTATAGATTAACTAATAAAAAAAAATCTTCTTCCAATCTTTTATTTGTTTAGCTCAGAATGTTTGTTTTTTTTCCCGTTATATACTAGTTGGAGAATTGTCCTTCTCTAGACATATCTTTCTATTTTTCTTTGTACGTTCCGAAACATTGTATAAAAGGTTCCAGATTCACCATGGTTTCCTGGACAGACATCCCTTCTATATGCTGATGGGTACTACATGAAAAGGGATACCCTATGGCATACTGAATTCGGTTCTGATAAATACTACGGGGCAGCACTTGTTGATTGATGTCAAGGAGAACATTGAAAATCCAGTAAATCTTACTGCATATGCTGAGCCCCACTTCTGATCAGCAGGAAAAGTGAACACCTGCGTATAGGTGTATGTAGGGATTTTTAACAATAGATTTGTATCCTGCCTAATTACAGCAGGTGGCAAATGCTATTTTCACCTCTCTCAAAACACCTTTACCTAGACTCACTAACCCCAAATATAACCCCTTTGTTTAAGGTTTGCCACCAGGTGTTTTTTGACTGGGGTGGGAAGGGGATTATTTTTGGTTCCGTACTCATTCTGAGGACTCTCTAAAAATGTTTTTCCTATACTATGTGTGACGGTAGTAAGTTGTATCAACGTCCAGTATTCCCTTTTTCCCAATAGCAAAATAACAACAGTAATCCACAGGGTAGAATAATGCTGGTATCGCCAAATAATCCACACATGAGCCAAAGCTTAATGCTGGAACAAGACGGATTTACTGGAAGCAACAGGCATTCAATTTATACAGTAACAGACTCCTCTTCTGGGCCAGACTAGATAATTGAGTTTCAGCAACATACTAAACTCAATTATCTGCTGGCCAGAAACATTAGCAATTTTCAACATTTTTAGAAAAATACTTTCTGCATAACCTAGAAATATATAAACACATCCACATCCCTGAGTAGCTGAGGTGGGATTCACATATCCAAATTGCACGAAAATCCATTCGGTAGTTTACGTGTCGCATCGTGTGGAAGTTTGACCGGCTAGCCATGTGGTGGTATTCGATTTAGAGTTCCATGAAATCAGTAGTAATAGCCAGTCTCTGTTCGTGCAGAATTACACAAAAACTACCATAGATATGTTGCAGCTGGTTACATGAGAGTGCTCCCCTCGTTCGGTAGATTAAAACTCCCGAACGCCGGTTTGATACTATGGGTGGAAATAGATCAGACGGGACTTCCATAATGACCGGTCGTTCGTGTGATTGCCATGCCGAAAACAGTTCCAGGCCATCAACGAGTAAGTCCCGCTGGCCGCATGCGGGAGATTTAAGATGGCCGCCATCCTTTGTTCTCGCCACGTGTTTGTATGCCGAATGGCGGCCACCTAGGAGCACTCAATTAAGTTGCGGTTTTTCGTGTGGTTACTCAGTGTTCTAAGTTCTGATTGCTACCAAGGGTGGTCTCCGTTCGGTAGAATGAATACATTTCCTGAACACATAATTAAAACAAATCGTTCCAAGGCAGTTAAAGAGCAGGAAGAGGACACAACCGAATGAACACAGGTAAATACAGGGAAATCCTTTACAATATGTTATCTGTGTTGTTGTTTATTAACATCCATTTATGGTTTTGAATAAAGGACATCCATGAACAACCTACTCCATCAACTAACATTCTACTTCATCTACTAACAACCTACTTTATCTACTAGCAACCTACTTTATCTACTAACATCCTACTTCATCTAACATCCTACCTCACCTACTAACATCCTACTAGCATCCTACTTCATCAACTAGCATCATAGTTCATCTAACATCCTACCTCACCTACTAACATCCTACTTCATCTACTAACATCCTACTAACATCCTACTTCATCTACTATCATCCTACCTCACCTACTAACATCCTACTAGCATCCTACTTCATCAACTAACATCCTACTTCATCTACTAACAACCTACTCCATCAACTAACATCGTACTTCATCTATTAGCATCTTCATCTACTAACATCCTACTTCATCTACTAACATCCTACTTCATCTACTAACAACCTGCTTCATCTACTAACAACTTACTCCATCAACTAACAACCTACTTCATCAACTAAAATCCTACATCCGCAACTAACATCCTACAAGCATCCTACTTCATCTACTAACAACCTACTTCATCAACTACCATCCTACTTCATCAACTAACATCCTACTTCATCTACTAACAACCTACTCCATCATCTAACAACCTACTTCATCAACTAACATCGTACTTCATCTATTAGCATCTTCATCTACTAACATCCTACTTCATCTACTAACATCCTACTTCATCTACTAACAACCTGCTTCATCTACTAACAACTTACTCCATCAACTAACAACCTACTTCATCAACTAAAATCCTACATCCGCAACTAACATCCTACAAGCATCCTACTTCATCTACTAACAACCTACTTCATCAACTACCATCCTACTTCATCAACTAACATCCTACTTCATCTACTAACAACCTACTCCATCATCTAACAACCTACTTCATCTACTAACATCCTACCTCACCTACTAACATCCTACTAGCATCCTACTTCATCAACTAACATCATAGTTCATCTAACATCCTACTTCATCTACTAACAACCTACTTCATCTACTAACAACCTACTTCAGCAACTAGCATCTTACTTCATCAACTAACATCCTACTTCATCAACTAAGATCCTACTTCATCTACTAACAACCTACTTCATCAACTAACATCGTACTTCATCTATTAGCATCTTCATCTACTAACATCCTACTTCATCTACTAACATCCTACTTCATCTACTAACAACCTGCTTCATCTACTAACAACTTACTCCATCAACTAACAACCTACTTCATCAACTAAAATCCTACATCCGCAACTAACATCCTACTTCATCTACTAACAACCTACTTCATCAACTACCATCCTACTTCATCTACTAGCATCCTACTTCATCTACTAACAACCTACTCCATCAACTAACAACCTACTTCATCTACTAACATCATAGTTCATCTAACATCCTACTTCATCTACTAACAACCTACTCCATCAACTAACAACCTACTTCATCTACTAACATCATAGTTCATCTAACAACCTACTTCATCAACTAACATCCTACATCATCAACTAACATCCTACTAGCATCATACCTCATCAACTAAAATCCTACTTCATCTACTAACAACCTACTTAATCTACTAGCATGCTATTTCATCTACTAACAGCCTACTCAATCTACTAACATCCTACTTCATCAACTAACATCCTACTTCATCTACTAGCATCCTACTTCATCTACTAACAACCTACTCCATCAACTAACAACCTACTTCATCTACTAACATCATAGTTCATCTAACATCCTACTTCATCTACTAACAACCTACTCCATCAACTAACAACCTACTTCATCTACTAACATCATAGTTCATCTAACAACCTACTTCATCAACTAACATCCTACATCATCAACTAACATCCTACTAGCATCATACCTCATCAACTAAAATCCTACTTCATCTACTAACAACCTACTTAATCTACTAGCATGCTATTTCATCTACTAACAGCCTACTCAATCTACTAACATCCTACTTCATCTACTAACATCCTACTCCATCTGCTAACAAACTACTTTTGCCATAAATGAAATACATCCTACCCTCATCCTTCCACTCTACCCTCATGCTCCTTAGAATGGAAGCTTGTTTGAGCAGGGCCTCAAATACATTCCTAAAAACAAGGCGGAGGTAATATTGAGGAATATGGTTTCTCAATTTAGAAGACTTTCAGCTGACACAACATGGAACGAATCTACCCTTAAATACGAATATCTGATTGGTTTATCAAAACCACCTAAAGATGAATTAGCTTGAATTGGTATTCCCTCCTCACTCAAATAATTGATTTAACAATCCAATTAGATCGTAGATTTAGAGAGATGTAAGAAAAAATCCCAAACTTCTCTATATACCAGACTGCCTTATGCTTCACCTTCTCCAATTAACCCTGAACCTATTGAGATTGGTCCTTACAGGAAACCATTAACAGCCGAAGGAAGACGCTCAATATTTGTGCCTCCTTCCCTCATCAACTCCCAGATTGTCCCCTCATTAAACGGAACAAGATTGAGAAGTCCACCATGCTTGTTTCTTTCAATTATATTTCAAAGAATCATTTTATAATTAACTTTCCGATTCTTGTTAATGAAAGAATAAACAACCTTTCAGCTGTGATTGACTCAGGAGCTAATGGTTGGTTTATTAACAAAAATTAGTAGGTAAATGAAGTATTCCTTTTTTCTAAGAAAACTCCTTCCCCTCAAATGATTCTTTTTGATGGTTCCGTCTCTTCATATGGTGCAATTGTAAAATCCAACTACCACACTTTCATCAACCATCAATGATATTCATTCTGAGGAAATCTCCTTTGATGTAATTTCTTCTTACATTTTTGACATCATTCTGGCCCTTCCTTGGCTTATATAAAATAATCCCTCTAATGTCTTTAGTTCAGAATTTTCTAATTCTAATTGTAAAAAGCAATGTATCGTAGGATCTACGTCTCCTGCAGGAGCAGGTATTTTTTTTGTTATTAATAAAGATGGAACCATCAGACCAATAATTTATTACCGACAATTAAATAAAATAACCGTTACCCACTCCCGCTAATCCCTGAAACTTTGGAAAGAATCAAAAATTCTAAAATATTGACCAAACTAGACCTCCAGAAAGCCTATAACCTTCTCCGTATCGGAGCCAGAGATAAATAGAAAACAGCATTTAGAACGAGGTGATGCCATTTAGCCTTTGTAATGCTCCACGGTAACCCTATAGTATGTAAATTAGGCTTTTTGGGGTATAAATAAATGTGCTGTTCTCAATAAAGGTGGTTGTTGGTTGTTGTTGTTTTTAACCTTCACCAAGTGCTGTCTGGTGTTTGGAGAAAGGGCTACTGTCACTGCACTGCTGGAGAAAGGCCCTCAGCTATCCCAGTCAAGCTTCAGTGACTGTGCCTGCAGCCAGGGCCGGCCTTAGGCTTTTAGGCGCCTTGTGTGAAAAATCTTCACAGCGTCCCTCCCCAGTCATCCATGGATAGGGAATTTATTAAATTAATAATGATTTAAAAACACATTCATTCCTCCTTTCCGGTTACCTAGTTTGGAGAGGCGCATGCTGATCTGAATATGATCTGCCCTCCACTGGGTACAGACCATGCGTAACTGTCTCGCAAGCTCAGGGACTTGCAGTGTCCTGTGGTAATCTGCGGCAGCGCTCTGATTATCCCGAGCTAGGAAAACCGCTACGTGTGGTCTGCAGCCAACAGAAGTGCCAGACTGCCTCCCCTACATTACAGAGGAGCAGACATGATACTGTGAGTGAGTGGTTTTGCTTGTGAGCTCTGGATTATAAATATTTACCTTGACCTGTTTGGAATAAAAACTTGTAGTATTGCGCTGTTTCTCCATTTATCACTGAGCTCCACAGAAACAAAAGCCCTCACTGTACTATGTGGTGTTTTCCAGTTTATCACAGAGCTCCACAACAATGAAACTCACGGTAATGTGGAGCTCTGTGACAAGCTCAAAAACAATACAACTCCAAGTAATGTGCCTATTAGTGTATCCCCAAGCTCCCTAACTATAAAACAGTCATGTGCATTTTACATACCAGAGCTCCACTGTAATACATCTCACTATAATATGATGTAATGTGTGTGATGACTGTGTGATATTTGTAATGGGTGGATTAACTGTGTTGTATGCGTGTGTTGGTCGTAGGTGATATTTTTGCTGGGTTTATTGGCTGTGTGTGATGGGTATTTCAGCTAAAAATACGTGTTTAGGCTTATGTGTGAGTCGCACAGTTATACAAATACAGCCACATGCAGATTCACACACAATTACAGGCAGACAGCCACACATACATACTTACACACAGACAGTGCCACGCGCACGCAGACGGCGGCAACAGACACGGCAGACGGCGGCAGACACGCAGACGGCGACCGTTTCCTCTGTTCATTATCGAGGAGTGGAGGCAGTGCTGCTCCTGGAGACTGTGTTTTTTTGGGGAGGCGGGGACTCCTTCCTGCCTTCCATGCTGCAGTTACCCGTCGCATAGTAAGCTCCGCCCTGATGCATAGTTGGGGGATTTTTTTTTTTCATTTTTAAATTATAATCCCGGCCGGCCATGTGTGAGCTGTCGGCTGCATGGCACCCCCTGCTGCCATGGCCCCCTGTGCAGCTGCACAGCTCGCACACCCCTAAGGCCGGCCCTGTCTGCAGCATCTGATAGCGTCGAGGAAGACTTGGTTGGAGTACGGGAGCTCCATCAGTCGTCATGAGAAAATGGTCTAAACATATCCCTAAACTTTAATCGGGACGGCAAACTGGTAAATCTCTGTAACTTGTAAGATAAAAGGCATAGAGGATTCTCTAAGAGTGAACTTTAACGTTGTCACTTGAAGCTCACACTCGGCACGTCCACTGCCCCCAGATTGAGAATGGACCTGCAGGGGTGTTTAGCTGTGTAGGGACCGTTCATTCCAGACAATATCTTGATTGATTTCTTACAGCTAAATCTATAATTTAACAAATCATTCGAACCATTTATTATATTTACATAAACAAAGCGTAACAAACTCATTCACGCACACTGAATAATATCACCATTCCATTTATTGCTGTGATGAGATTCTCATAATCTATAGACTGTAAGCTCATCTGAGCAGGGTCCTTTTCAACCTATTGTTCCTGTAAGTTTTCTTGTAATTGTCTTATTTATTGTTACATCCCCCCTCTCAAAATATTGTAAAGCGCTACGGAATCTGTTGGCGCTATATAAATGGCAATAATAATAATAATAATAAACATACCCAAACATTCCCAGTACACAATGGAAAGCAGTGTGTGGAAGAGACATGGAGAAGTCTTGTCAATAATGGCCACTTATTTCAGAAACGTTACCTAAACGCTAGTGTCAGTTCTTAGAGGAGTACTGTCTATATCACTGAAAATAAACACATACTGTACAGGACTCGTGTAATGTCTTTTTTTATATTATTTTGGGATGAATACACAGACGCTAACAACTTTTTTTTTCTTCTTTTTTTTTTATAGAATCTCCTTAGTGAAATCAGAGTGTTTGTGAGTTGGCCAGCATTTGTTTGAAATGTCAGAATTCAGGAACTCACATACTGGGTTATTTACTAAAATTAAAGTTTTACGGAATTAAATAAATCCAAATAACCATCAGCTTGAGCTGACCTGAGCAGGTATTTTCCAAATAGTTATTTTGGCATTTGGATGTAATTCTCTAAATGTCGGATGAGCCCATTGTACAGCGCTACGGCATTTGTTGGCACTTTATTAATAATAATGAGCTTTGCTTCAGACTAGAGTGCTGAAACATGCCCGGACCCAAAGGAACAAAAAATAAAAATAGGAATTTACGTATATGCGTACGTCATAAAATAATAGAAACCGAGGCTGTGATATAAGTAACCTTGTAATTAATACAGATCTATCCTGGCTAAAGGTTACATTGTAACGCAGACTGGCTTACTAAAGCACTAGAACAATAGCCCATATTCTGTAAATGGAGTTCTAAGGATCGATTACAGCCTGAAAGATACCTGAATAAATTAATCAGGCCATTGGTAATCACTTTGGAAGATGAGAGGCGTGTTTGCTTGTTTTCTGCTGAAAGGACTCTGATTTCTGGACAGGGACAGTCGCAGGTAGTATTTAGGAGAAGGGAAGTCATTTGGAAGATTGGGTGATCAGCGGTAAAGGAGCAGATTACAGTTTTTCTTCAGTATAACAGACTTAATATTTGATGAAAATAATCAATATTCCTATTACGGCCTCTATTTTTTATTTTATTTTTAAACATCACAGCTGATTAGCCATTGTGAAACTCCTGCTTTAAAAACAGGATCCCTTCCTCCACCCCTTTGTGCCTTGGCTGTCCTCTTGATGTGCACACCAGACCTAGCAAGCATCTTGATTTAACAACAAATGAGTTCTTAATCTTTGGGAATAGGTTAACTAGTTGATGTAAGGGCGTTTAGTCTGGTGGAACTGGGTTTAATACCCCAACAGCTCTATGACATTGGTGGAGTCATGTTGATATCACACAAGCTGTTCAATAGGTTCATATCTCTAATAAAAGAGGTTCGATTGTGTACTTGGAAAAATCTGAAGGTGTTTATTTTATTTTTTTTCAAGTTGTTTGGCGATATACCACAACATAGTAATTGATTCAATATTACGAACTCAATAAAGTATTCCCAGACATTCTGCCACTTTACAAGCAGGAGACCGGGTGAAATAGTCACTCAGCAAATTGAAACTTAAAGGGACACTGTAGGAACTACAACTGCTTCAACTCATGGAAGCGGTTAATGTCTGGAAGGTAATGAGGGACAGCGCCAGCGCCGCCAGGGGACTTTAGGCACTATAACCCCTTCACTGAGATTAAGTGGTTTAACCCCAAATGGAGGGATAGAGCTAGGAGACTCCAGGTACTATAACCACTTCAATGAGATGGAATGGATTAACACTGCATGGAGGGACAGCGCCACGGGAATCCATGTACTATAACCACTTCAATGAGATGGAATGGATTAACACTGCATGGAGGGACAGCGCCATGGGAATCCATGTACTATAACCACTTCAATGAGATGGAGTGGATTAGCCCTGAATGGAGGGATAGAGCCAGGGTTATTCAGACACTATAACCACTTCATCAATGAGATGGAATGGATTAACACAGAATGGAAGGATAGAGCCAGGGGACTATAACCGTGGGGTAGGCAACTTTCGACACTCCAGATGTTGTGGACTAGATGTCCCCTAATGTTTTGCCAGCAATATGGCTGTACGAGCATTATAGGAGATGTAGTCCTTAATATCTGGAGTGTTAAATGTTGCCTACTCCTAACCAATTCAATGAGATTACATGTGGTTGTGTTTTGTGTTTTTATTTTATTTATTTTTTTAAATTGCTTAACATGTCGTGTGTGGTTTTTTTTGTTTTGTGTTTTTGTTTTTTTTAAGGCGAGTCAACCTCTAATTGACAAAGAAACTAAACTTAATTAATAACATCATCTACTTGTTAACTATAGTTTACAAATGTCCTTCGACTGCAATGGTTTAAGCCATGGGTCCTAAAACTCCGGCCCCCCAGATGTTGCTGAACTACAACTCCCATGATTCTCTGGCTATCTATGTAATTCAAAGCATCATGGGAGTTGTAGTTCAGCCACATCTGGGGGGCCGGAGTTTGAGGACCCATGGAAGTCAAAGGCTTTAGTTACTAAATATTGGAAAATGTATCCAAACATAACTAAACTAGACCTTTAGCTATAAACATGTTCTTAATCTCAGATTTTGGCCTAACTTTTGCAAGTTGAATTCTCAATTTGCTGCAGTGGACCATTTAGTGATTAAACCCCCTGTATTTAGCCTGGAACATTGGCTAATCACACACTCCGACCATTATTGAGATGAGGATAAAATTAATATGGTGCGAACCTCAGGCATAATTCAGATAATGTACATAATTCCCCGGTCCTTAAAGTCGTGCTCTGAGCAGCTTTAAAACCGGACAGGTAATTATCTTAATTCACTACTTATTACAATACAGAATTCCAAACTCTAACTCTGTGCTGCACTGACCGTAAAACAATAAATCACAAAAAATCCTTTTCAAAGATTTTACAAATCCAGATTTAACTTGTGCGAATGGTGTTTTTTAGTATATAGTACGCTGCAGACAGACAATACAATGACATTATTGATACATATATAGTATTGCTATCAAACTATCCTTATTGTACAGCAATAACCTGATGGCTAGAATACATATACATGCACAGATAAATCAAACATGCATAATCAGCATTGGATGTTGACACTCTAAATCAAAGCCTTTCACTTCTGGTTTTTAAGAGGAATTGGGTAATATTGGGAAGTTCTTGCTGAGAGCTGTGCTTTGTTCTCATACAGATAAGTGGTGCACGGAGCTTTTAAAGGGCTCTGGCCCGCACTGAACACAGAGCAGCTAAGCAACTTAATAAAATGCCAAGAATGTGTGTTTTACATGTTTGGCTGTAAAACATTAGCTGACAGCTACAAAGAAAATAAAAAACATACCGTATTTTTCGCTCCATAAGACGCACTTTTTTTTCCCCTCAAAAGTGAGGGGAAATGTCTGTGCGTCTTATGGAGCGAATATGAAGCTTTACTTACCTGTCTTGTAGCGTGGGCCGGCTTCACAGCGCGCAACGCGGTACAGGAACATTAATTTCCCCTCACTTTTGATGGGAACAGTTACGTCCATAAAAACAGCTGCCATCACCTTACCTGGTTGAAAGGTATTACAAAGGGCCAGACGTAGCTATTACCACCTCCAGGACTTTCAACACCAAGCACAGCATATAAAACAAAAACTTGTACAGAAAGACTACTCACAAAAACAACATAGACAAGGAGACCAGAGCTATGTCTAACAGAGATATAAATACAGGGGGGAGAAAAAAAGAATAAACTAGGAAACTGTTTAAGACAATCTTTTATCACCCAATATAACACGGATCATCATAAGACAAAAAGATCCCTTTGGAAATACTGGCCCATCCTCTTACAGGACCCTATATTGGGGGATATAGTACCTAAACAACCATCACTGATTTTTAGAAAATAATTTAAATCTTTTGGCACCAGCTATGCCATTAAGAGAAATTGTGGAAATTAAAGGATCGATGTAAGGCATGTTCCTCTACGAACACTGCTAAAACTAATTTTGTGAGCGTTACAACTGGACAAAGCTTTCCCATTAAGTCACAAATAGACTGCCGCACGGACCATGTAGTGTATTTACTGCGAAGTACAATACGTAGGTCGTACAAAAAGACCATCGAAGGTCCGATTGTTGGAACATTAACAATATTAAAGATCTGAAAACACACTCTGTCCCACTACACTGCAATAACTGTCCCCAGTTCCAACTGAAAGGTCTCAGCTGTGTCGGCATTGGAGAGGGGGAGATGGCGTTAAAAAGCTGGCACAGTGGGCGACATCCTGGATTCCTAAAATGCAGACATGAATGCCAAAAGGACTAAAAGATGATATAGACTTAGTGTGTTTTTCTAAACTAATTGTCTCAAAAAGAGGCATAAACCTATTACTTCTATTTTAATTATTGTTATTGGAACAAGTATACTGTGTAGGATGATGTCAGAGTTGTTTATATGAGCTATCATCTTTTTTGTATATTCTATTTAATTTATTTGATGTAGATGGAGGAGGAAGCAGCAAGCCTATGTCCATCAATATAGTATTATAAATGGGTATATGATAGAAGCATTTTTTTTTTTTAACTGCAAGAATTGGGATATAATAAACCTAATATTCCACCTAATGGGGAAAATAGGCTATGGTCTTTCCTCCTTCATGAATGTATTTATATTCTGATAATTGCAAATAGATTACCATGTTTTCACTTCACTATCTACCCAGATTGTGAACGTGTATATATTTCTTTACTATGTTCATATTGAATTTTAATGTATTCAGTTTAATAATTGAGTTAAGCCTCTAGTTTTACTAGTAATATTATCAATTATGGCACGTATTTCCTTTGTCTATATCGCATAGATCACACAATAACGCTAGTTTACTTTTCGACAAAGAAATAATTTTATCTGCTGGATGAACACCAGAGGCAGGGCCAGATTAAGACCCCAGAGGGCCTGGTGCTGACCATTATTATAGGCCTAATTACAGAATCTTATCGACCAAAAACACTAAAACAACCATACCTCCCAAGTGTCGTGTATCTGATGGAGATGGTGTTGGAGGGAAAGGATGCAGCTATACGAAAACACATACTCTATGCTAATCTCGCTCTAATTTATGTTTTAATCTTTCAAGTAAATCCATAACCCCTAACAGCAGGGTCCAGTGAAGCAGGAAGTCAATGGGCAGGGTAAAAGGGTGGGCCACGGGGGGGCGGGGCTTGACTGTCATGGAGGGAAGACATGCCTAGCTGGAGCTCCACACTAATCTTGCAAAAAATGGCTCTAAAGGCACCCCTATCACACTACAAACCACACCACAGGACCCCAAGCGACTTACTAGTCCTCTACCTTCACGGTAAACCGGTGATGCGGCCCATGAGTGGACGACAGACGGCAGAATGCATCCGCGAGGGCAAGCGGCCTGGAAAGCACCGGGCGGGAGAGGCGGCTGATCTCCCAGCCTGGAACCACCCGGAGACCAACTGCCACGAGCGGACACCCCGCAACCCCCCTGTTACGACACTCACCGCCTGGGGAATGAAGCCGCCGTTTAGTCGATAATCCCCTTTCTCCAGAAATGCAATTTCAGTTCAACCGATCATAAAACTCCCGAACGGAGCATACGAATACGGTAACTCCCGATCAGCAATCCATCCGAAATCCTTCCACAGCTAGAAATAAACGAAAACGCTGTCCCAATAGTCAATCCCTCCACAAACGAGACAAAGCTCCGTTTTGAAGGTCAAGCAGTAATGTGTTTAATGGGGGCTACCTGCCCGGTATTTATGCAGGTCTCCACCAGGTAGACACTCCCCTAGGGGACCTGGTGGAAGACTGTAAAATATATTAGACAGTAGCCAATCGCAGTGGCTATAACACAAGCCCTTCCCATTTTACCCATAAGACATCTTTTCCTATCCCGGAGATAATTAGGGAGAAACCTAATTAACTCCGAGGATAGGGACCATCGCCATTTTAAAATCAAATACAAAAAATGCAATCAAATACATATCAGAAGTACCGAATTTATAGTGTTCGTGCAACGTATCCCCAGATAGCCTGGATCTGAGGGCATATTCCTACCGAATAGCGCTCAGGTCCGATGTACACAGTCCAATCGCCATGGAGTCAAAGTCTCTCATAAGTCCTTCGGTATACGAATGACTCCATGGGACGGCTATCTGGGTAAGTTCATACGAATGAAAGAAACTCCCGAACAGACCAGTGTTCGTATGCCTCCAAGAGAATAGAAGGGGGACGGCCGTCTCCAGCGGTGTTCGGTAGATAAAGAGTCCGTTTTCAGATCCATAGGTTTTGCACCGAACACCGCTGATTCGTCTCGTGTCCAAAATGGCCGCCGCCTCGTGTTCGGCATACGGACGACCACCCGTACGAATGGAATGGAGAGGTGTTTGCGGTTAACCACAACGTTCTAATTTGTGGTCAAGGTGTTAATGAGCCGCACACTCCTCTCCTGGGTGGCCGATGGTTTCTGTAGTTTCAATCGGTACTTTAGGGAAACGTACGAACAAAAGCATACGGACAGGAAATCCATGAATCTAATGCAAACAGACGAACCAGCAATACAGGTCTATGCAGCAGGGTTCGTCACACACCCCCTTTGGACCGGTGGGGGTGGTCCCCTCCAACACGACGGAAACAACCGTGAAGAGGGCCGGAGAGCTGAGAGGCCAACCTAAAATGGCAGATACCACACGGCCAGCAGACAGCCGAGAAATACCACTAAACCCCCTGTCCAGCATAGACAGGATTTTCCAAAACTTCTGTCTCAAGCTCGAACTCCGGCTGCAACAAGGTGTTCCGCGACTACTCACCGTACGCCGCCCACCTCGACCACCGCCACCTGACCCTCAGCATCAGCCCGCAGTCCTGACTGGGCCCAAAAACACGCGACGGCGAAGTAAGCATGCACCTCGCTCGCACAGAGCAGCGAGCGGGAGGAAACCGCGCAAAACAAGCCTCGACCTCAAGCAAGTACTCACCCCCTCATGGGCGACCCTACCCAGGTCAAGTGGCACGACCAACCGACCCCGAACACACCCGCTCACTCACCGCACCACAACAAAGCTCCACGGGCGCCCACAGCAGGGCTGTGCACAGCCCCAACGCGGCATAGGGTGAACCACCTTACAAGCTTCGGTAAGCAGATCCCAAGACTGAGAGCCTGGATATGGCACGCATGAAAAGGGACTTACACCTGGGGGACCCCAGGGGACTTTCATAGGCTATTTTGTTCAATCGAATATACTCTCTCGTTATAGTTCTTGCCAGTTCAAAGTGAAAGGGTACAAGCAACTTGCATATTTAGGACAACACCGCTTCAACACACACATACCATACTAATGCAAGTCTAACTTACTAAATGACACATATGTTTATCCTTCTGAAAAACGTATTGTCATATACCTCTAAACCGTAGCATGACCACATTTTGTCATTTACATGTATAGCCTAGCCTCTTTATTATAAACGATAGAGGAATCATTAACCTGTTGTTCTCATGATGTAAAAAATTGGCAATGAACATAAGTATTCGCTATAATCTCGTTTAAAATGTGTTTTAAGCTTGTTTCTTTAATCCATAAAGTGCAATCATCTCATGTCATGGCACTGTATACAAATGTTTGACTACATTAAGCCTGTTGAAGCTGTCGTGGCTTCGCAAGCCTGTATGTTATATCTTTTATTGCACATCAAAATAAAGAATAAAATTAAAAAAAAGGGTGGGCCACTGACGCGAATCACGTGACCCGACCTGCCAAAAGGGCGAACATGACCATGTTTGTCCAAAGAATTGGAAGGCCAGTCTGGCATGAATGCATGTCAGGCTGCCTGCCAATCCTGCAGGCTGTGCAACTATGCAGGCAGCACCCTGAGCTTGAAATAAATGCATCAAATGATGCGCCTACTCCAAGTTTTCTAAGGACTGTCCACTAGCACTCACATGTCCACTTGTCTCCTTGCCTTCTTACTAGCAGGCAGAAGTTCCTAGTATATAGTCTGAGACAGAGTAAAGGTGTATGTAGTGAGTGTAGAAGAAAAGGGACATGCCACAGTGTTGGAGAAACCAAAGTCTGCATTACCTAAACTAATTTTATTGTAAGCCAGTCCACACAAGTTTTGTTGCCATATATCCCTATTGAGCTATACAGGGAGTGCAGAATTATTAGGCAAGTTGTATTTTTGAGGATTCATTTTATTATTGAACAACAACCATGTTCTCAATGAACCCAAAAAACTCATTAATATCAAAGCTGAATATTTTTGGAAGTAGTTTTTAGTTTGTTTTTAGTTATAGCTATTTTAGGGGGATATCTGTGTGTGCTGGTGACTATTACTGTGCATAATTATTAGGCAACTTAACAAAAAACAAATATATACCCATTTCAATTATTTATTTTTACCAGTGAAACCAATATAACATCTCAACATTCACAAATATACATTTCTGACATTCAAAAACAAAACAAAAACAAATCAGTGACCAATATAGCCACCTTTCTTTGCAAGGACACTCAAAAGCCTGCCATCCATGGATTCTGTCAGTGTTTTGATCTGTTCACCATCAACATTGCGTGCAGCAGCAACCACAGCCTCCCAGACACTGTTCAGAGAGGTGTACTGTTTTCCCTCCTTGTAAATCTCACATTTGATGATGGACCACAGGTTCTCAATGGGGTTCAGATCAGGTGAACAAGGAGGCCATGTAATTAGATTTTCTTCTTTCATACCCTTTCTTGCCAGCCACGATGTGGAGTACTTGGACGCGTGTGATGGAGCATTGTCCTGCATGAAAATCATGTTTTTCTTGAAGGATGCAGACTTCTTCCTGTACCACTGCTTGAAGAAGGTGTCTTCCAGAAACTGGCAGTAGGACTGGGAGTTGAGCTCCATCCTCAACCCGAAAAGGCCCCACAAGCTCATCTTTGATGATACCAGCCCAAACCAGTACTCCACCTCCACCTTGCTGGCGTCTGCGTCGGACTGGAGCTCTCTGCCCTTTACCAATCCAGCCACGGGCCCATCCATCTGGCCCATCAAGACTCACTCTCATTTCATCAGTCCATAAAACCTTAGAAAAATCAGTCTTGAGATATTTCTTGGCCCAGTCTTGACGTTTCAGCTTGTGTGTCTTGTTCAGTGGTGGTCGTCTTTCAGCCTTTCTTACCTTGGCCATGTCTCTGAGTATTGCACACCTTGTGCTTTTGGGCACTCCAGTGATGTTGCAGCTCTGAAATATGGCCAAACTGGTGGCAAGTGGCATCTTGGCAGCTGCATGCTTGACTTTTCTCAGTTCATGGGCAGTTATTTTGCGCCTTGGTTTCTCCACACGCTTCTTGCGACCCTGTTGACTATTTTGAATGAAACGCTTGATTGTTCGATGATCACGCTTCAGAAGCTTTGCAATTTTAAGAGTGCTGCATCCCTCTGCAAGATATCTCACTATTTTTGACTTTTCTGAGCCTGTCAAGTCCTTCTTTTGACCCATTTTGCCAAAGGAAAGGAAGTTGCCTAATAATTATGCACACCTGATATAGGGTGTTGATGTCATTAGACCACACCCCTTCTCATTACAGAGATGCACATCACCTAATATGCTTAATTGGTAGTAGGCTTTCGAGCCTATACTGCTTGGAGTAAGACAACATGCATAAAGAGGATGATGTGGTCAAAATACTAATTTGCCTAATAATTCTGCACTCCCTGTAGTCACCAGAACAACTACAGCTCATTGTATTTGTTCTGGTAAGTAGAATCATTCCCTTCAGGCTTTTTGCATTATACACTGTCTTTTTCATAGAAAATAACTCCACTAGCCACTCATTAGATGGCTGTTAGAGGTGCTTTCCGGGGCAGTACTGCCTAGTGTGCAGCAGTACCATTCAGTGTCTCCACCCTCTGCAAGCAGACACTGAACTTTCCTCATAGAGATGCATTGATTCAATTTATCTTTATGAGGAGATGCTGATTGGCAAGGGCTGTGTTTGACTTGTGCTGGCTCTGCCCCTGATCTGCCTAGTTGACAGTCTCAGCCAATCCTATGGGGAAGCATTATAATTTGCTCAGACCACCACTTCTGGTTATGTCAGTTCAGAGGCAGAGCCAGCATCTGCAGACTTGAATACAAGTAAGATTTTACTATATTTAGGGAGGCAAGATGGGGTCAGGGGGGGTAGATGTTTTTTACATGATTGTGTTCCTGACCCTATAGTGTTCCTTTATGCAAGAGTATGTGAAGAGTAGTTAGGATTGCCACCTTTCTTGGAAAAAAAAAATACCAGCCTTAATCGTTTGTATAATTAATTAGTTATGCATGACATCACAAGGAGTGATATAAGATAAAATTCTGTAAAATCACCAACAAACTACTCAGTTTGATTCTGCTGAATAGATTAATTGTTCCCAATGTCACCCATGTATCACAGTGTCAGTGTCCCCATGTCTTAGTGTGTTCCCATGCCACTAGGGGACACAGTGAGACACAAGGGACACAGACATGTGGACATTGGGAGACTAGGGGACACTGAGACACTAGGGACACTTGTGGACATAGACATGGGGACACTGAGAGACATGGGGGGACACACTAGGAGACTTGAGGACACTGGCTGGGAGCCATGTGGACACTGAGCCACTAGGGACACTGGCTGGGAGACATGGGGACACTGTGTCCCAAGTGTCTCCATGTTCCAATGTCTCCCAATGTCCCCATGTCTCAGTGTCCCCATGTTTTCCAGTGCCCACAAGTATACCACTGTCCCCAGGTCTCCCAGTGTCCTAGTGTCTTAGTGTCCCCATGTCTCCCTGCTGCCTTTCCCCCCCATCCCTCACTTCCCTGAGCTGTAGGCTGTCTCTGCAGGGTGGGAGTTGCTGTCTGGACTCTCTGTGCTGTGTAGCTGCTCCCCCACGGATCAGTGAGTAGAGAGAGGCAGGGAGGGAGATGCTGTAACTTCCTATGCCTGCCTGTCTCCACACACAGTGACCCCTACTGGCCGGTGCTGGTATTGCAGAGTAATCTCCGTTTATACTGAGAAAAATACCTGCATTTGTATTGCCAGTATCACTGCAATACTGGCACTGGCCAGGCAGCCTTAAATACAGGCTGTGCCAGTAAAATACCAGTCAGGTGGCAAACCTAAGATGTGTGTGTAATAAAAAAAAAAAAAAAACTTTCTTTTTTTTTTTTATGGGCCTGGAGCTGCAGCTCCATCAGCCCCTATGTTAATCCGGCCCTGACCAGAGGGAGCTCGCACCTTTATACATATTAGCTTATAACGAGTCTGGAACGCATGGCCATCTTAATTGCCGTCCAGACGTGGAACATACGGAAGTGCATTACAACCGATCCGACGGATACTTGAAAACACTGGCGGGAAGAGAAATTACAAGAAGCATAGGCCGCTGCTCCAAGCAACACCCCAACGAATCCAGAGGTCAGAAGAGAGGACGCCCACCACTCCACTAATGATTTAGGGGATAGCCCTATATAAGGAACATTGGGGGTGGGGAAGGGTATTTAGGATGTGGTTATCGTTGTTTGTGTTTTTAAATAGACCAGTCCAAAGGAAGTATTTTAGCTCTATAGTTAACCCTGTAACTTTCCAAGACCCCATAAAACCTGTACATGGGGGTACTGTTTTACTCGTGAGACTTCGCTGAACTCAAATATTAGTGTTTCAAAACAGAAACATATCACAACGATGATCTTGTCAGTGAAAACGAGCGATTTGCATTTTACACACAAATGGCACTTTCACTGATGAAATCATCGTTGTGACACATTTTACTGTTTTGAAACACTAATATTTGTGTTCAGGAAAGTCTCCGGAGTATAACAGTACCCCCCATGTACAGGTTTTATGGTGTTTTAAAAAGTTAGTCAAATATAAGGCTTGATTTTCAGTTTTTTCACATTGAAATTCGCCAGAATGGTTGCGTTGCCTTTGAGACCGTACGGTAGCCCAGGAATGAGAATTACCCCCATGATGGCAAACTATTTGCAAAAGAAATCAACCCAAGGTATTTCAAATGGGGCATGTCCAGTCTTTTTTATTTTTATTTTGTAGTGACTTGGTCACAAACACAGGACAAAGTTAGCATTCATAATTGTTTTTTGCATTTTTAACAGACAAATATAAAAGCTATCTTTGGCCAATGTTTGTGACTAAAGACTGGACATACCCCATATTGAATACCCTGGATTGTCTACTTTTAAAAAAAAGTTTTACATGTGGGGTGTGATTCCTAGATTTGACAGATATCCGTGTTACAATGTCACTATTGATACATTTTAAATATATATATTTGAAAACAGCAATTTCCTACGTGTACTTATAGCCCTAAAACTTGCAAAAACAAGCTAAGAGCATGTTAACATTGAGTATTTCTAAACTCAGGACAAACTTTAGAAACTATTTAGCACGGGTGTTTTTTGGCAGTTGTAGATGTGCAACAGATTTTAGGGGTCAAAGTTAAGAAAAGTGTGTGTTTTTTTCTTGTTTGTGGTTTTTTTTTTTTTTTTCATATTTTATAAATTACAGTAAATTATGATATGATGAAAATAATGGTATCTTTAGAAAGACCATTTAAGGGCGAGAAAAACAGTATATAATATGTGCGGGTACAGTAAATGAGTAAGAGGGAAAATTGGAGCTAAACACAAACACCGCAGAAATGTGTAAACGTTCTGGTCACTAAAGGGTTAAATACAGGGATCAGCAAATATAATTTTTTTATTTTATTTTTAAACTTGAAAAAGATATATATATATATTTCCATCTTTATTTCCAAGATCACCAAAATTGTATTATCATATTAATCAGCCAGCGCAATGATAATTAAATAATGGAGGATTAACTCTGCACTTAATAAATAGAATGGGGGGGAATTATTAAGCTATAGTACATTTCACCGAGTAGCAATACATCCGGGAAGGGTTAAAAGTACGCGAGCAACACACTTCCTCATATAATGTACTATATTTAACCAGGGGATAAGCAGGCTGAAATGAATGCTCGATTTGTCAGTGTGACGCTGTGTTTTAAGTACAATAAAGTATTACAATCTATGCCAGTTCTATTTGAGTGCCTCAGTGTCAGCATTATGATATTTGTTTCTCTATATTTACCCTCACATGATTAACCAGTTTGCTCAAGCCTAGAATAATGGATTAATTGAGTAAAAATAAATAAGGTATGATAACGTTTATTTTCCGAAAAATACTATGAATACAATGTTTCAACACGTACCACTCGTCTGGCCTTGAAATGCAGTTCGGTCTCTTACTCATGTCACCAGATGCCTAAAATCACATTCTTTTGTGAATTTGAGATAGTTAATCACCACACAGTTACTTGCGCACTATCCCAATTCCCTATACATATAAATGGAGATATTTAAGTATCACTCCAATGGCCGTTCCAGTGTAAGCCCACCTGGCACGTCAAGGCAAACATCCTAGGTGTGTCCTACACTAACCATTCACCTTGCTTGCTTCAGCTCTAGGCAAATCTCTAATGAGACAGAGGGGCATGTTTCTAAACCCCTACATACTTAATAGGGGAGACATGGGATGGGTGGCAGCATTGTAACACAGCTGTGTGATACAAAAACAATTCCTGCGCTCAAACTCCCAATACTCCTGGGCGGCAGCAACGGCCATAGTACACACCAGCCCCAATACATACAGCCCCAATACAAAGGTAAAAATGACTAGTGACGGATCCTGCTAATTGTTATATTGCAGCAGGATACTACTATATTAAATTGTACGAATTGTAATACAGGCTGAAAAATACTCCCATTAAGCTGTCTTTCCAATACATGATTTTTCTGTTAATCCAAAACAAGGCAAACTAAAAAAACCTATAAAAACAGTTTGTTACAAAATAGGGAAAACCATATTTCTTGACTTTAAAATAGCAGTCAGTTTTCTCAGATCAAAAAGCTGTTACACTGTATATTAACTAATATCCTTGAATATTCAGCGTTGGCTTTTTTCAAAGTTTACAAATCTGTCTAATAAAAACAAACTCAGTGTCTTGCCGTTGGCAGGTGAGCTTGCATTTTATTGTAGCGGTATTAAAAACCTTGATATTTAAGAATTTGGGATATGCTGCAGGAATCCTGTTTGATTTTGTTTATATACACACGGGGACGATTACTGTAACCATTGCTGATTGCCAACCGCAGTGGGAATTTACGTGCTGGAGTCCAAGGCCGACCTACAGTCGTTATAGCTACCCATGGCAATCTGCTCACCTGGTATAAAGTTCCTGAAAACTGGCAATATACCTTGTAAATCAAATCAGTTTTATACTAATTAGCATAGATTACAGCGCTCGTATCTTGGTTCCTGTGCATTTATCACCTACTTCCCATTTCTCATTCTTGGTAACGCATATGAGGAACATTTGTGCATTTTAACAGTAAAATTTACTTTTTGTGTTATCACACGAGGGATTTCTAAAGATCTAAAAACACAAGGGATTTGGAATTCTTTAATGTTTACAAGATATCTGAATTTTTTTTACATAAATAGCATTAGGATTGTGTTTCTATTGACATTTAATTGAAGATATATTATTATATAGAGCTTCATGGTGTGTGGTGGTTGCCATTCTAAATGAAAATGTATCTGCTTCAGAATTCCGTTCATTAGGCGCCTCTATTCTCCAGGTATAGCTAAATCTATTACTAATTCAGTAAATTTTTGGTTAATTCCAAGAGCGTGCATTGAAAAGCACCTTGAGTCCCACTGGGGACAGCTTCTGGCAAAGATATCTCTAAGGAGACCTCTTTGGGATATTTTTTTATATACACCCTGACATGCTTAACCCTTACTTAGGAACACATGGGGTGGGCGGCAGCATTGTAACATAGCTGGGTGATACAAAAGTGCATACAAATACAAAAAAACACGTCCTGCGCCCAAACTCCCACTACTCTTGGGCGGCAGCAATGACCATAGTACGCATCAGCCCTAATACATACAGTAAAAACCAAAGAAAAAAGTTGCCCGCGCTCTTTCCCAAATCCCTCTGTATATTATAACAAATGGAGGTTGTTTAGTTACTCCAATGGCCATTAGAGGGAAATGCCCGCCTGCCACATCCCCCGACTGGCCATTGGAGTAACTAAATAATCTCTATTTGTTATAATAGAGAATATAGGAGCGAGTGAAGGTAAAACATTTTTCTTTGGTTTTTACTTTATGTATTGAGGCTGATGTGTACTATGGTCAGGGACATGTCTATAGCGAGGCAAACGAGGCATGTGCCTTGGGCGGCACTTTGCAGGGGGCGGCAAAAAAAAGCCGCCCTAAATGCCCAGACAGATCCCTTACTTGCGTGTCCTGGGGGGCTCGAGCTGGCCGGCTGGCCACTTTTGAGCCCCCCTGAGGCGGGCAGCGAGAGAGCATACTCACCTGACCACTTCCTGCTCAGCTCCCTCCGCGCCGCTTAATGAAGCCGGAATATGACGTCAGACCGTCTCCCGGCATCACTAAGCGCTGCCTACTCAGCCTGTCCACCCCCTGCCTGCCCACCCAGCAGCCACACTGGACTGAAGGTAGGCACTCCACTCTAGCTCTCCCATGGAGGCTGGATGGAATTCAAATTAAAAAAAATAAAAAAATATTAGTTTGTGAGTGTTGGTGGAAGTGTGTGTGTGTGTGTGTGTGTGTGTGTGTGTCAAAGTGCAGCCTTGACAGGAAGGGGTGGGGGGAATTTAAATTGCTGCCGCCCAAGAGTAGTGGGAGTTTTAAAGCAGGATTTTTGTGTATTCGATTTTAGACATACCTAAATAATTACATACATGTTGAAGGTATAATCTACTAAATTGTGATTTAAAAATGTTTTTTTTTTTTTTAAATATAATGTGTGTATATATATAATGTAATTTTTTTTGTTAATCCCTTAGAAAGCTATATTTGTTGCCATTATTTCCTAGGTTCCATTTAAATAAACGTGTGCATCGTGAGAAATTTAGCTGGATGTTGATTTGGCTCAAAATGATTCTGGAGAACAAACCAAGTAGGAGTGAGAAGGTGC